>NW_007246436.1:50877-55763 GCF_000164805.1 Carlito syrichta
GGGCCCGACCCCAGAGGTGGATGGCGACCCGGACCCTGGGCGCGCGGGCGGACTGCGGAACGTGATCCCGGGGCTTCGCTCTCGCTCCCTCCCCCTGACTCCCGGGCCTCGGGCGCAGCCCACGACCTGACACCAGTCCGGACTCCAGATTCCAGGCAGGACCCAGACCCACGCTTCGCCCGCCGCCCCGGATGCTGACCGTGACCTCAGATCACAGCCCTGGGTCCCCAGCTCCATACCCGCCTGCGACGCCGACCCCAGGCCCCCAGCAGGACCCCAGATCCGGATTTTGGACCACAACCTCAGTCCCATCCCGATTTCTAACCTTGATTCTATTTTTTTTTTAGTCAAAGACTCTGTCACCCAGGCTCAAGTGCAGTGGCACACTTATGGCTACACAGCCTTGACCTGCTGGACTCAGCCGATTCTTCTTCCTCAGCCTTCCAAGTAGCTGGAACTATAGTTGTGTGCCACCACACTCAGCTAATTTTTTGATTTATCGTAGAGACGAGGTCTTGCCAAGTTGCCCAGGCTGGCCTCAAACCCCTGGACTCAGGCAATCCTCTCGCCTCTGCCTCCCAAAATGTTGAGATTGCAGGCATGAGCCAGGGTGCCTGGCCCAACTTTGATTCTGACCCCAGACCCAGACCTTACCTGAACCCTGGACCCAGTCCTAGACTTAGACGACCAACCCAAGACCAGGGTCCTAGATCCAATACCCAGAAGTCTGGACACGGACCCAGGACCGGGACATCCAACCTGGAACCCAGACTGGACCCAGAACCCTTAACAAGTCACCCAGAACCTGGGACCTTACAACTGCAGCCAGACTCCAGGCTTATCCCAACTCCCTCTTGCCTCAGCCTCAACCCTGGCCCCAGGACTCCCACTCGGGATCAAGGATCCTGCACCCACCCTTCCCCCACCGACTGGCTTATAAACCCAGATCCCTGGCCAGCACACCCCACAGTGTCCTTCCCATCCCATCCAAATGCTCTTTCATGGTGACTCCGCAGTGTGGGGTCAAACCTTTCCCAGCTCAGGAGGGATCAGAGGTTTCAGTGTTCCCTGACCAGGGAAACCTTCCTGCTGGAAGCCCACCCAGAGGGGTGGACCAGCTGAGTGGCTGAAGACAGCACTCCTATCTCAATACGCCTCTCTCTGCTTTCAAGGCGACAGGACCCTCCTCCCAGCCCTGGGCACACCCATGGAGCTCAATTCTCATGCCCGTTTCTGGGCCAGCAACCAGGACCTTTTTGCAAAGCACGGGCTTCCCCTCTGTGCCCTTCTAGGCTACCTTGTTGAGTCAGTCCCAGCAGAGCCTGGAACCAGAGTCCCCTTCTCAGGGTGTTCCACTACTATCTACCCAGATACCCAAGGCAGAACTCCAGTGTTCTTTTCCTCGACTGTTCCCTCTTCCTCTCCCGCAATCCCTAATCAGTCACCACACCCTCCTGCCTGGCCTCCTGAGAATTTTCTCGACCCTGTCCACTTTTCAGAATCCCCAGATCCTGCCCTGATGGAGACTCTGACCAGAGCTGCCTTTCTCAGATCTAAATCTGATGGGGGCATTGCCTGTTTGGCACCAGGAAGCAGCTCTCCAGGTCTTCTGGGATCGCTGACTGAGGGACTGCGGGTGGGGTGGGAGTGCAGGCCCTCAGCCCCTCAGTCCAAAGCAGATTAAGTGAACACACCCCTTAGCCTGCAAGACCTGGGATGACTGGGCCCTGTCCCCCCCCCCACTAACCAGCCCATCCGTTCTCATCTCTGTGTCTCTGGACATGGAAGCCCTACTGTGTGTCTTCCTCCCCGGCCAACTCCTGTTCACCTCTTCCATGTAGCCTTCCCTGATTCCCTGATCCTGACGACATACATCTCTGATTCTACATTTACCACCTCCTAGGCCTGAGTTTCCCTCATCGGTTGCAAGATGCATCATTGCAAGTTTTGACAACGGGGAGTGAAGTTTTATTACATGTTTGCCTCCATTGGAAAATGTATCCTGATGTCAGAAATGCTGATGTTTGGGGGAAAAAAAAAACAGTGTCTCCCACTGTAACTGATGCTACAGCTTATATCTTGCTCCCAGTGCCCACCCCAGAACCAGAATCAAAGGCATCAATATTTGATGAATGAATGAATTCATTCATTCATTGGATGAGTACATGGAGTTTGGGGAAGAATAAGGCCAGATGTCAAGCAGAAGGCCTCTAACCTCTTCTTCCCCTGGCCTGCCCTGACTCTTCGGGATTGTGAGTCCGGCCACAGGCCAGTTTGGGTTTTCTGAAACAGCCCATATCTTTTTTTTTTCTGAGTCAGAGTCTCACTCTGTCGCCCAGGCTGGAGTGCAGTGGTATGCTTACGGCCACTGGAGCTCAGACGCTCCTTCCACCTCATCCTTCCAAGTAGCTGGAATCACAGGCGGGCACCACCACGCCCAGCTAAGTTTTCTGGTTTATTGTAGACACGAGGTCTCCCCAAGTTGTCCAGACTGGTCTCAAACCCCTGGACTCAGGCAATCCTCCGCCTCTGCCTCTCAGAGTGCTGGGATTACAGACATGAGCCACCGCACCCGGCCTATAATCTGTATCTTAAATATTCTGCCTGATAAACTTGTCAGACCTGAGTCTGTGTGGGTCCTGAAATGCCAGTCATCCTGCTCCAGAAGCGGCCCTGCCACCACCTGAAAACCCAGACGATAACCTCTCCCACCGATAGCCCAATCTGCAGCGCCTGGCAGGTCTAAAGCTGGGATCCTTCCAGGGAGCACTGATTCCTGGGTCCAGGAAACTGGCTTCAGGAAGCCCCGGGTTCCAAAGAGGCTGCTACGCGTCTCTGGCCTGTGGCCAGACTCACAATCCCGAAGAGTCAGGGCAGGCCAGGGGAAGAAGAGGTTAGAGGCCTTCTGCTTGACATCTGGCCCTGTTCTTCCCCAAACTCCATATACTCACCCAATGAATGAATTCATTCACTCATTTATCAAATATCGATGCCTTTGATTCTGGTTCTGGCCCCGGGGAGGCTGGTTTTTGGGATGGTGCTGCCCTCTGGTGGCCCTAGGAAGGTCAACTGTAAACTTGCCTTCCCAGGCCAGCTCCAGTTGTCCCTTCTCTCAACAGACCTTTGTGGGACAGACGGCTCTGGGCCGCGGCCAGGATGCTAGGAGTGCAAAGGGGAGTGGAACCTCATCTCTGCCCAGCTGGCAGACCCACAGACACATCATCCCTTGGCATCTCCACCGGGTGACTAAGAGATGTTGCAAACTTAGCGCGTCCCACACTGAGTCCTGTTCCCACCGCCCAGCCTCTGTCCAACCTGCTTCTCTTCCGCCTCCCCATCTCAGCCGTGGCTCCTTCATCTTCCAAAAACTGAAGACTCGTCCTCAATTCCTCTTGTCCTTCAGCTGTCTTCCGCCCCCATGTATACACCTGCAGTCATCCAGCACCCCTGGTATGTCCACCTCCAAAGTGTACCTGAATCCTTCCATGCTAAACCCTGGTGTGAGTCCTAATCACCTCTTGCCTGGATGCCTGCACCAGCCTCCTTTTGGGGCTCCCTGCCTCTACCTGCAGCCAGAGTCTTTTCAGGCCTAAATCAAAACCCACCTCCGATGACTGCCTCTGCACTTAGGATAAAAATCACCATCCTTCCTGTGGCCTGTTAAGACCTGCACAGTGTGGTAGGGTCTGTCTCTCTAACTCTGCAACTTCCACCATCCCCCTTCTTCCTGGTCCCCAGCCTCTCTGGTCACTAGCCTCTTCCTTCTGTCACTAGAACAAGGCAAGTCCATTTCCACCTCTGGGGTCTTGACTTTACAGTTCCCTTGCCTGGACTGTCCCTGTCCCCTTCCGGAGTTGCAGGCTCCTGTCCATCCTACCATCTTGTGGGCTGAAGTGGTCCTGCTCAGAGGGCTCGCCCCTGGCCTTCCTGTTTGCTGTGGTCACTGCTGCACCCCTCGCCCCTAGTGTGACTCCTGACACAAAGTTAGGACTGAAAAAAAAAGAGAGAGACAAGACCCAGTGTTGGCCCTGTCTGGTGGGAGAAGAAAACCCCTAAACTGGCAATTAACCTGGCAGGAGCTGTCAAATGCGAGGAAGTGCGGGCACTCGGGAGAAGAAAGTCAGGGAAAGGGTCGCAGAGGGAAAAGTTGGGAGGAGGTTGGCAGTGAGGGCTGGCACATGCCAAGGCCCAGGGGTGCGAGCTCTCTCCTACACCTGCTTTTCACCTCCAGCCTGGGCTTTGAGGAGCAGTGGGGTCAGCTCGGGCTTCCCTGACCTCAGGGCTATGCACACTGGCCTGGAGACACTCCTACCCAATGTGGGCAGCCAGCTCTCTGACCTCAGATGCCCAGACAGTGCTGGGATCTGGGAGTTCACTTCATCTTTCACTCGTTGGACTGAATATTTGCTGAGCTCCTCCTCCTTGCCAGGCACCTGTGCTTATGGTTTATGGGCAAGGCATATGTGAGGACTACTGGCGTTATTGAGGAGGGGGGGTCTCACTGTGTGCAGGCTCCTAGAGCCCAGCTGGTCTCATTTAATGCTGGAAACATCCCTAAGGGGCGCGTGACAAGTCAGCCCAAGGGCCAGGTCCCAGATGAAATCAGGGTAAACTCCGAGGATGGGAGGGAAGCAGTTGTGCCAGAAGCAGGGAAAAGAGCTTTCCAGGCACAGCAAATGCGGAGGCCCTGAGGAAAAAAGGGCCCTGGGTATCCAGGGGGCTCTCGCCTCACCAGGACCCCAGGACCACGACCACGAGCGCAAGGACCTTCAGCAGCTCGTCAGCCCGCAGGCGCCAGACCGCAAGCCTGGTAGGACTTCAAGATCCCTAGCTCCTCCTGACCCGCTTCCCGGGAGCAGCCTCGCCCGGAACCCTCTGCAAGGTCA
>NW_007246436.1:56071-96029 GCF_000164805.1 Carlito syrichta
CCCTCTCCCGGACCACGCTCCCTCCCCACGCCCCTCCTCCCTCCCGGAGTCGTGCCCAGCGCGCATGCGCCCCTGCGCCGCCGCGCAGCCTGGCCCCAGAGCCTGCGGTGTTCGCGGCGGGAGTCCCGGTTCCTCGACGCTCGCAAACGGCCCGTGAATGTTCGACTCACGGCCTCATCGCCTCCGCCGGGTCCACGCTGTGGCCGCCGGTACTTGCCATGCGGGAGGTTTGCGGGGCTGGAAAAAACCCGGAGTCGGATCCCAGTGCCACCTCCCTCTAACCTGGTTGAGAGCCCTAAGCGAGTAACTTGACCTCTCCGAGAGCCTTACCTTTTTCATCCGAACAAAGGACGTCCTCAGAAAGGGGCCTCTGGATGGTTGGAAGATGAACTGAGATGAGGTGTGTGATGTGTGGGACTGGGGACACGGCCTGCTGAGTGGCCACGGTCATGGAGTGTCTCGGCCTTCCTTGGGTCTCCCCCAGGTGTCCTCCATGGTCGCTTTCCTCCTCTCGATCTACTCCTTTCTTCGCCTTTCCTCTTCTGGGTCTTTCGGGGTGTGTTCCTCTCCATGTCCCTCTGGGTGATGTCCTAGCTCCCTCGTGGCATACATACTCTGGGGAGGTGGCAGCTGGAGCTCCCCGTCCCCGTTTCTCTGGAGTGGGGCCGGTGGGGGAGGAGGGGGCAGGGCCTGGGTGACAGCATCGGGCAGAGAATGGAGCCAGGTCTCCACCTCTGGGGCTTCTCTCCCTGTTTCCTGCCCACACGTGGATGTCGGCGCTGAGGCCTCCTGCTGTGCCCCTGCTCTGAGAGCTGTGGCCTGGAAAGATGGTGGGAGGACTGGTCTCCCCAGCCAGCAGGCGCCAGGCCTGCCGCACCACTGACCACCCAAAATGCACTTGGCACAGAGCTGGCCTGAGGGGAGCTGGGATTGCCTCTCACCCCAGGACCAGCATCACTGATAGGGCCTGATGCAAAAACGGAGGGCCCGTGTCCAAAACGTATTAAGAAGTTCAAGGTGGCACAGACCCTTCAGAGCGCAGGGCCTTGTGTGACTGTGTGGGTCACTTGCCCACGAAGTTGGTCCTTCCTCCACTCCCATACGTACCTCATCACCTTTTTTTTTTGGAGTTGGAGTCTCACTGTCACCCAGACCGAAGTGCAGTGGCACGCTCACAGCCACTGCAGCCTCAACCTTCTGGGCTCAGGCAGTCCTTCCACCTCAGCCTTCCAAGTAGCTGGAACTACAGGTGTGTGCCACCACACCTGGCTGTTATTGATTGGTTGTAGAGGTGAGGTATTGCCAAGTTGCCCAGGCTGGTCTCAAATCCTTGGGCTCAGGCAATCCTCTGGCCTCCGCCTCCCAAAGTGCTGGGATTACAGGTGTGAGCCACCATGCCCAGCACATACATCACCTTTTATTACAATCAGTAAAGCTCCTCATGCCTTGACTCCTGGGGCAGATGGTGTGTGCTGGGGTAGAACTAGCTAGGGCTGCCTCCACCTCTGGGAGTTGGCAGTGCCCTGGGGGAGGAGTGTGAGCCAGCACCTTGCCCAGGAGACTGAGCTGAGGTAGAGGTTTCAAAGTCCCAGCTCTACCACTGACCCTGGGACTGACACCTCACCTCTCTGAGCCCTGGCTTTGTCATCTGTAGAATGAAGACGCCAGCCTCATGGGGGTCGCGGTCTAAGGGGGATGGGGTATGTGATCATGTGTCTAGGGAGGCTGGCTAGCAGGCTGGATGGCACAGACTCTGAGCGTGTCTCTGGACTTTAATGGCCAAATCACTTTGACAAAGTTGTTGTGTCCGCAACTCAGTTTCTCATCTTTATTTATTTATTTATTTCTTTTTGAGTTGGAGTCTCACTCTGTCGCCGACTGGAGTGCAGCGGCCACTCCCGGCCACCGCAGCCTCGACCTGCTGGGCTCTGGCGATCCTTCCGCCTCAGCCTTCCAAGTAGCCGGAATTACAGGTGCGCGCTACCACACCCGGCTGATTTTTTGATTTATTGTAGAGATGAGGTCTTGCTGCCCAGGCGGGTCTCGAACCCACGGGCTCAGGCAGTCCACTCACCTCAGCCTCCCAAAGGCGCAGGATTACAGGCTGAGCCACTGATCCCTGTTAGATGCCTAAGTTTTTTGTTTTTTTTTCTTTTGAGTTGGAGTCTCACTCAGTCACCCAGACTGGAGTGCAGTGCTACCACGTGCTACCACGCCCGGCTAACTTTTTGATTTATTGTAGAGATGAGGTCTCACCAAGTTGCCCGGGCAGGTCTTGAACCTGCGGGGTCAGGCAATCCACTCACCT
The DNA here is from genome assembly GCF_000164805.1 of Carlito syrichta. Classification (NCBI taxonomy): domain Eukaryota; kingdom Metazoa; phylum Chordata; class Mammalia; order Primates; family Tarsiidae; genus Carlito; species Carlito syrichta. Next base: position 58,380 of record NW_007246436.1, read on the forward strand.
CAGCCTCCCAAAGGCAACAAATCTATGTTTTAAGAGAAATGTTCTGGCTGTCAATATGGAGGACGGGGGATTGGACTGGAGAACCAGAGGCCACTTGTTGCTGTGGCTGAGGTTGTGAACAATGGTGGCTTCCACTAGGGTGCCAGGGGTGAAATTACTAAGAGGCAGATGGGTTACTGAGATATTTAGGAGGCAAAGTGGACACTTCCTTTCCCTAAACATGGCCACGTCCGTATCCATCCGCAGGAAACCAACATTAAATTAGCCCATTGTCCACAGCCCCTGTGCTTCTAGACCATGCAGCAGAACCAGAGATGGTCCATAACCGTCCCTTTGGGGAGCAGGATGGACAGGACCCTCCAGCTCCTCTAAGGCAGCGGTGGAAGCCTGCTCGGGCCCTCCCAGGTAGAACTGCAGCCCTCCTGAGTCACGGCAGTCGGGCGAGGAGGCAGTTCTCTGGCCTCACGTGGCACCCATGTTTAAAGGCTGCAAGCTTGTGCTCAAAATGGCAAGGGATGAGCAGCAGCATTAGGTGGGCCCAGGCCCTGCTTGGTGGCTTTTCTGCAATTTCAGTGGACGGCCTTGGCTAATGGCTTGCCAGCGATGGGAATGGAGATTAGAAATCCTCATGCCTGTTCTCAGAGGCTTCTGCAGAGTCATTCCAAGTGCCGTCCTTTTTTTTGGAGAGAGGAATCAGGTAAGCTCACACCTACAATTTTCACATCCATTAAAAAGTTCACCTTGATGAAATAAACGTGTTTCTAGAAGCAAGTGCTGCTTTTTCATGTTAAAAAAAAAAAGCTAAGGAAATCCAAGTAACCCAGATGTGCCATAGTTCTGCCGCTTCTGCTCAGAGGGGCGAGGGAAGCACTCCCTGGCCTTGGCCACGACCTTCTGACTTAATTTGCTCACACGCACACATCAAAGCAGAAGAGGTTTAGTTTCTGTTTTTAAAGCCTTTTTATTTAAAAAACAAAACAAAAAAAAAACCAAAACAAAACAAAAAAACAAACAAAAACAAAACCTAAATCAAAATATTTCCCATTGGAGGCTATTTCTTTTTTTGTCTTTTAAAAATTTTATTACACAAATATCTCCCATTCCCATGTGTCAGAGAAAAGATGTCCTTGCTCTCTCTCTCAAACCAATAGTGGAGAACTTTTAGAAAACAAAACCAAGTCCAACTAGCTTCCCTCCTTCCCCGGCCCAAAATAACCCCAATGTGTCAACTGAGATAGCATAAGACTTATCCCCTTAATGCTTACATTTAACTTAAAATTTTTAGCACAACATTGGAGATTGACTCTAAATCAGCAACAAAAAATATATATTTACAGTATTTCTCCGAAAAACAAAAAACACAACCAAACCCTTTAAACATAGTGACTTTAGGAGTTTTATTTATGGAGCAGTTATTTTTTTTAATCACCAAGTGATTTTATATTATATATATATAAATTTTCTTCCTTTCCTTTGTGGTTTTTCGCCCCGGTGCTTGGAAAGATGGAGGCGGGGCCTGGTCCTGCAGTCTGAGGAGGGCAGGCTCTCTGGCAAGGCGTGTCTAAGAGCAGATGGCCGGGAATGTGATGGGGCGCCCCAGGTTCCTCTGGCCCCGAGACACGTCTTTCCTCCACAAGGACCAGCCCTCGCCTCTAAAAACCATTTCCCCTCACAGTCCCAACGAAAAGTGAAACCCAGCTTGGGCATTGTCCATCTGCTGCCGCTACCGGGCTCCCTTTTCCGCCGACCAATTTACGTGCACGGTAAAAATGCTTGTTTTTCCAAACCAACCAACAAACATAAAAGCCAAAACCCAAAACAAACCATCAGCTTGGAAATTTCTGTGGATGAAACGTCCCAAAGTCAGAGGCACTCTCCCGGCACAATCCCTGCTCTGAAGGGGTCTCTCCACCTCCCCTTTTATAAAAAGACAACAAAACAAAACGAAGTAAGCTTTTCGGTATTTTCCACAGGAGCAACCAAAAAAAGGCAGGAAGCTTCCAATTATAGGTCATTAACAATAATATTAATAAGGTTTTTGCTCAATACCCAGGGTTCTTTACAGAGAAGTTCCCCTAACTGAGGCACTCTGGAATAAGTCACTGGCATTTCCTCAAAGTTTCAACCCCAGATCGCTGGGGCCTGGAGACCAATGGAAGGGGCAGAGGGGTCATGGGAGCAGACTGCTGTTTGTAAGGTGCAGCCAAGAAAATCAGCAGATTGGAAGAAACGGACAAAATGCCACCCCTACCAGGACCCAGTTTCCTCTAGGAAGGCCAGTTAATGCCAGGGTCAAAGCTGGGCTCGGTGGCAAAGAGAGGACCCCTCTGCCTCTATTGCTTTGGAAGTGGCAAGGGTGCAGGTGGCGTCTCTCCTCTGGGTGGCTCACACTTCAGACCCCTGGTGCCTGGGCTCCGCCCTCTCCCCCGCAGGGCTTCAGGAGGAGGAAAGCCTGGACTGGGCTACAGGAAAGGGGCCAGGGAGGGATGGGGCTGGAGGATGAGAAGGCGGGGCAAGGTTGTGCTATCAATATCCTTACAGATGGGGAGCAGAGTGCAAATTTGCGTCTATCATGTATAAGCTCTTGCCACGGGCTGCTATTAAGCATCTCCTCACACACTTCAACACTGACCCAAAAGAAATTCCGACCTTTCTTTCTTTCCTTTTTTTTTTAAAGTGCAAAAAGCTCTCTGCTGCCCTAGAGAGAGGATCTTTGGACAGGCCGTTCAATGCAAAGTAAAAGGGGGCAGCTGATGGGGCTCAACAAAGGGCGGTGGAGTGGGAGACACCATGCTCCCCTCCCTCCCTCCCTCCACACACACGCGGAACACACTCAGCCACACACACAGAGGCACATGCACACCCCCTTCCATGGCTGCAGGCAGAGGGCAGGTGACTGGCTTCCAAGCAGGACCCCTGACCGCCCCCAAGAGGTGCCAGGTCAGTGAGCCGCTGGGGCTATCCACAGGCCTGGGCTCTGGGGGCTACACTAAACCAGAGGCCTGGAGGAGCCTAGCTGGAAGGCAGGTGGGGCTTGGCCCAGTCCACTGCTCCCTCAGCTTGGGGGAGACAGGTTGCTCCCTCTGAGGACATGCATCCTGGGAAAGCCCTCTTTAGGCAGGAATGAGGACATGTGGAAAGGGGCAACAGGTGGGAGGCCAAGGAGGGGGACCAAGGAGATGGTGCCTGTCTCAGAATCCACCTGGGTGGCAAGGAAATGGGGATGTCCCTGGGGTAGACAGTCCCAGCTCCTCTGAAGAGCTTCAACCCCAATAAGTGCAATAAGGACCTCAACAGACTAGCAGGGAAGTCTGGGTAGGGCTGGGAAGGGCTGGGCAACCTCATCATGTGAACGAGCACGAGTGCTAGACAGAATCAAGCTCAAGGGAGGGAAGGAGGGAGAGCAGACACGGACACCAAGTTTGGGGCATCTCAACAGCACCAGTGTGATCTGCGTGGGTCTGGGACTCCTGGGGCTGCCGGCCCCTCCTGCATAAGCCGGGAGAGTGTGACAGAGGAGAGACACGCACTGGACACCACAAGGAGAACCTGGCCATGGAGACAGGGCCGCTTTCTTCCCTGGGAATTTGCTCAGAACCAGGCACTACTGGGGACCATGGGTGGGAGGAGGGCACAGGCCCAGTGCAGATGAAGTTCGCACAAACACCCCAAGCTGAGCGCCGGCCTCCTGGCAGACGAGCAAGCGAGCAAGCGCCTCGACAGCACCGCCTGTGCTTTCCCTCGGATCAATCTGCTACTCCCTTTTCCTCGGAGGGAGAGAAGCGGCAAGTAGGCCTGGTGTCTGCCACCCTCTCTGCCCCACCTGCAGAGGAAGGGCTCAAGGGACAGGAGAGCAGAGAGGGAGTGTGACGCTGGCCTCAGAGCCCGTGCAGGGTCAGGGAGAGAAGCTCTCCTTGGTGGGGAGTCAGGGGAAGATCGGTTTCCTGTTCAGTCTGGGCTGGGTGTGTCTTAGCTGATTTTCTGTATCAGCTTCTCGTCAGACAGGCAGTAGAGGCTGTTGATGGACAAGTCTGAGATGAAGTGCTCGCAGGCTTTTCGAGTTATCTGCTTGCATCCTCGAAGGTCGATCAAGGTGACATTGGCGATGCGCCGTAGGTAGATCAGGGTCTGGTCTGTCAATTTATTGCAACCTGTGGGGAAAGTGGCCAGAAGGACAACACTCGTACACACAGCCCCAGAAGCCATCCTCTGCCATTCAACTCCCCTAGCCCTCTTTCCCACAAAATGCTAAACAAAAGCCCTCTCTGTTCCACAGCTACCTGGCTCAGAGACCAGAAGTGCCATCAGCACCGTGGCCTCTAAAGGGCCCCTGGTCCCTCACTCCCAGCACCATCAGACAGCAAGCACAAGGGCTGCAAAGCTGTTCAAAGCACAGCTAGATAGCTGTGCATGCAGGCAACTGACTTAACTACTCCAGGCCTCAGTCCCCCATCGATGAAAAGGGGAACAGAAATCCATGTCCTGACCCAGATGTGAAGAAACAAGTCAACCTGGTTCAATGACCAGGCCTGAGGTCACTGGTTTTCTGGAAAAGTTCCAGGATGGCTTGGAACCTGTAGGAGGCGGGGGCACGGCTGACCATGAACCACTGCAGGAGCATACCTGCCATGTTGAGCTCAGTGAGGGAGTAACGCGTGGAAGACCCGACAGCGGTGAGGAGATTGGAGGACTGATCTGTAAGGTGGCTGCAGTGACTGAGGTCGAGTCGAGACAGGAGGGGCATGTGGCGAATGATGAGGCGGAGCGTGGCATCCGTGATGTCAAGGCCCGCCAGCCGGAAGTCAGTCATGTTCCGGAGCTTGCTGCGATTGTCCTGACCTGCTCAAGCAAGAGAAGTGCCTAGATCAAAACTCTTCATTCTCCAGTCCACCTCCAAAGCTGCAGGCAGCATCAGCTACTCACTGGCCAGGCCCCTGGAAGGGGTTAAGCAGAACTGCCCACACCCAGCCCTGCCTTCAGGGAGTGAGCAGTGTGTGGGGGCAGTTTCCAGGAAACCAGACAAGTTTTCTTTCTTCTGGAGCTGCTACACTATGCTTATTGCAGCACAGCAAAAGGGTGTGTACAGAAAGCTCCTCCCCTTCCCCCACCCTGCACTCTTCTAGACCACCATGCGAACAGCTTTTGATGTTCCACCTCATCCACGGAGGCGTCTAAGACTTCTTCCGGCTTATGCTCTCTGGGCCCCAAACTCCACTGACCCACAAAATGGACTTACTCACTTGTCTATAGATAGTTATCTGCTTGTAAATAGTTAACCTGTACTTGTACATAGTCCATCATTCTGTTCTCATTTTGTACTCTTCTGTTCTTCCACAGCATTGTTTCTGAGACTACTTTCGCTTCTGAGGATGAGGTCTATTGGCAGATAACACTACCCCAAGATGAGCACAGGGAAGTTGGGCCCAGAGCATACCCGGTTTATCAGCCGGTGGAGTCAGCAAGTCCCGAATTTGAGGGTCCTTGATTCCTACTGCCCACCGAAGATCAAGGGTCCTGAGAAGGGGGCAGCTGGAGGTGCTGAGGGCAGAGACTGCAGACCAGGAACAGCCTGCTAGGAGGAGGTCTTTCAGTCCTGCAATGGATGGAATGAGACACACAATAATATCTTGCTTACCAACACAAATGGAAGCTCCAACTACTGGCTGACCTGAGCAAGGTAATGAACTTCCAGTCTAATGGGAGAGGGACAATGTCCTAATCTTCTAGTAACCCAGCTCAAAGATTTCCATGGTATTCCATATTTTATCTTCTAGCTTTGGTGGTTAAATCAATTGCTTAGTTCCCACCACAGCAGTATAACAGTGAGTGACTTCCTGTCTTTCCAAGAGCTAAAAATGCTGAAGGAAACAAGGGTTTACAAGGGGCTGTCCAAGGCAACATCTGAACAAGTTTCCTCTTCTATGGCTATGCTGATAACTGAAGGGCCAGCAGCAACACCTGATACCACTGTCTTTGTTGTCTAGTGCAGTGATTGTCCTACAGGTCCAGAGTGCTGCCTTAGAAACTGGCAGTTAGCCGGGTGGCTCAGCCTGTAATCCCGCACCTTTGGGAGGCTGAGGTGAGTGGATTGCCTGAGTCCGCGGGTTCGAGACCCGCCTGGGCAGCGAGACCTCATCTCTACAATAAATCAAAAAATCAGCCGGGCGTGGTAGTGCATGCCTGTAATTCCAGCTACTCGGAAGGCTGAGGCGGAAGGATCGCCAGAGCACAGCAGGTTGAGGCTGTGGTGGCCGGGAGCGTGCAACTGCCCTCCAGTCTGGGTGACAGAGTGAGACTCCAACTCAAAAAAAAAAAAAAAAAGAAATTGGCAGTTAAGGTGGCTCTGGGTAAATCTCTTGCTAAACAGCAAGGTAACAAAGTCATGGGACTGCTACCCTGAAGCGATTCTAAGCAGCAGTGCCAACAATGCAGCTTTTCCTACCTGCTTCTTCTGGGCCCCTGGAAGGATAGCAGCAAGGCTGCTCACCTACCTGGGAGCCTATTGACGAGCCATGTCAGTTGCTTTTTAGAAATGTTGGTCCAACTGAGGTCGAGGCTGACTGGCTGCCTCTTGATGATGCCACTGAGGGCCTGGGGTACAATGGCCTTACACCTACTCAAGTCAATTTTTGTCCAAAGTCTCTTGTCGCAGCACCTGTGACCAAAGGGAAAAGAACCAGCCATCATAAACTTGATACCCCATCAACGGAGCTCCCATCACAGGCTGCTGAAGGCTTTTGGGAAAAGCAGAGCACCTGGAGGGCCATTCTCCCGAGGTTTTTCTGCAAGTGTCCAAAGATCACATCCTATCATGTTTTGCCTCAGAGAATAGGCAAAAAGTTGTCTTGGACTCTACAGCAACTACATACTTTGCAAACCTGTATTAGTAGTGCATAACTTGACCAGCTCACCCTGATTAACTCTGAAGGATCTAAGAAAGCGACTCAGTTGTTAGGGACACACAGCAAATAATATCCTCTGACACCTCTGTTTGCATTAAAATGGCAAAACTCCTACTAAAGTGTATATAAAGGAGCCTCTTAAAATTTCTTGACTTCTTACTGCCTGAAGCTACCAGGTATGCTGTGTTGGCTCCCTGTCAGTCACTTACAGCTGCATGAGATGCAGGGTGCTACTAAGCATATATGTCCATAGTTCACCCTGCCTTAAGCCCACCGATGCATCAGGCTGAAAGAGGCTCTTTACTGGGCTTACAGAGTCCTCACCTATCCTCGAGTTCTGCCTCAGTGCTATCTTGACATTTTCTAGCCAGTCCAGACTGGAACTGAAAGGAAGAGGCCCGCCTTTCCACTGCAGTCTACAAATCCACAGGCCACAAACAGCGTTGCACCATGCAGGCTTCCACTGAATATTTTATAGGCCCTGCCTCCCAGCCCCACTCAGTCTGGTTGGCAGGGGAAGGAGACAGTACATAATGGGAGTCTGATGTGCCTTGCCTTGGAAACCAAAGAATAGAACCAGGCAGACCCACTACCCCTACAAAGAGAAATGTTACGAGAATTTGGGTAGATCACATACTAATTCAGATTTGAGGAATAAACTGGTATTTGCAAAGAATAGGGTCTTTATTTAAAGACTGAAAAAATTCCACCAATGGCACGTGAAACTTGTATGGCATAAGCAAGCAGCTGATAATAGAGCAGGGGTTTTCAAAACTCGAGCATGAGCCGGGCATGGAGGCTCATGCCTATAATCCCACCACTTTGGGAGGCTGAGGTGAGAGGACTGCCTGAGCCCAGGGGTTCGAGACCAGCCTGGGCAACTTGGTAAGACTGCATCTCTACAATAAATAAAAAAATCAGCCTGGTGTGGTGGCACATGCCTGTGGTTCCAGCTACTTGGAAGGCTGAGGCAGGATTGCCTGAGCCCAGCAGGTCGAGGCTATGGTGGATGTGCCACTGCACTCCAGCCTGGGCTACAGAGTGAGACTCCGACTCAAAAAAACAAAAAACAAAAAAACTGGAGCACGCATCAGAATCCCCTGGAGAAGCACTTGTGAAAGCAGACTGCTGGGCCCACCCAAGAGCTTTTGATCCAGGAGGCCTGGGATGGGGCCCCAGAATCTGCATTTCTAACAAGTTCCCAGGCAGATGCCACCGGTCAGGACACCACACTTTGAGAACTGCTGTAATAGGGTGTGACCCAGATATCAAGGAAAAACCAACAATGTCCAGTAGGAAGCCCCTTGTTCAATCATCACCGGAATCTGTTTTTCCTAACTGTCTGTTCAACATAAAAACTGTCAGCCTCATGAAGGGAACTTCAAAACTGGATGCTGCCTGCTGGAGAGAGGAATTCTGATCCAGATTTGGGGCATGAGAGATAAAACTGCAGAGAATTGTCAGCACCTTCAAGTTCATTTGGGAAAGCATGCCTGCTTCTCTTGCTGAATGGAGAAGGAATTGAGGCAGGGCTTAAGCGTAGTCATCTGTGGCACCAGAAGAGTGACTGGGACATCACAGGCTCTTACAACCCAACACATGACACGTTCGGCTGAGGCGAGGGGAAATTTTCAGCCCTTACAACCCTGAAGTTGTAGCACGAACTACAAGTCCATCCCCCAAATCAGCTTCCCTCCCCCAGCCAAGAGAGATGGGAAGATATAAAACAGGGAGAAAAGGCAAACAGCCAAATTTCCCTAATGACATCTGCAGGCACAACTGGCCCCATCTTTACACAGGACCCATAGTTTGGGAAACAACCAGGGTCAATTCATTGCTTCTAGGACCACAAGCCTTCAGATGCCAAGATGCAAGCTGTTCTCACACGGAAAGCCTGCCACCTATTCCCATACCCCTATTCCTGACCCCCTGTATCCCTGCTCACCATTTATACCACGTCTTGCACACTCGCATACATTCACATAGTTCTCTGCGGCTGAGGTAGCGGAAGACAGACATCCAGACCTCCCGCTGCATCCAGCTTTCGTCTCCATCCTGAGCCCAACTGCCCCGGCCATTCAGCCTGGCCGCACCCCCCTCCTCTGCACTGTCATCTTCCTCCTCCTCCTCCTCCTCGTCCTCCTCCTCTCCCCCCAGCCCCTCCTCATCCCCACGCTGGGGGGTTCGGGCTGGGCAGTGCTGCACTAGCACACGGGGGGAATGGCGAAGGTTGGCAGAGGAGGCCGTGATGGCCTGCAGCTTGGGCACAATGGATGTCCCGTGGAGCTCTTTGGTGGGCCTCTGTAGCGTGACAGTGAGGTACGATCCCCGGATCTTGGCTTTCTCAACTTCAGACAGCTCCTTTTTGCCGCTGGGATTGTTCTCCTTTTCCCGTACCATGGTGCGCTCTGTGGCCTGCAGTCGCAGCAACTGCCGCCGTTTGAAGCGCTCATCGCGGCTGGCACTGTGGTGGTCGCTGGGGCCAGCCCCAGGGGATGACCGAGTCACCATACCCCGGGGGGAAACCGGGTCGTGGATGAGCTGCAGCATGGAAGTGGGTGAGTGAGGCGGGGGCGTGAGGGGCTCGTCGCAGCTCCGCAGGGGCCGCAGGACTTTGGCTTGCACGGCTTCTTCATCGCTCTCTTCCATTCTCCGCTTCTGCAAAACATGCCCAGGAGAGCAACGTCAGTGCTTCCTTTCTTCCAAACCCTCTAACGTGACAGGGTGACTTCACTGTTGTTCTCAGGGACTATAAGAAGATAGGTCACTGCTATTAGAGGGGTCATCCCCTCAGAGTCTGCAGCCTAGACTCTGCAAAGATCAACAATCAAGCTCACACCCATGCCAGAGAACGCTGATTACAGAACAGAGATCTTCAAATGGGTCATTTGGGAAATCTACCTGTGACAAAAAGGGTTGTGTCCAAGTACAGAGAGGTGAGATCTAAATTTGGGCTGCTTGAATCCATACCCCACCTGATTCATCTCTTGTCCCAATTTTTGGATTATAATTCCCTGGGTACAAATACTCTTTAAAGAGCCAAAACTCAGCCGGGCTCAGTGGCTCAGCCTGTAATCCCGCGCCTTTGGGAGGCTGAGGTGAGTGGATTGCCTGAGCCCGCGGGTTCGAGACCCGCCTGGGCAACTTGGCGAGACCTCATCTCTACAGTAAATTAAAAAAAAAAAAAAAAAAAATCACCTGGGCGTGGTAATGCATGCCTGTAATTCCGGCTACTTGGAAGGCTGAGGTAAAAGGATCGCCGGAACCCAGCAGGTCGAGGCTGCGGTGGCCAGAAGTGGCCACTGCACTCCAGTCTGGCGACAGAAACTCCAACTCAAAAAAAAAAAAAAAAAAGAGCCAAAACTCTATCCCTATGTAATCTGACCATTTTCAACCCTATCTCTAATTTAGCTCTTTTACTCAAGAGATGTGTCTCACTTTAGTGGTGGAAAAAACCAGCTCTACCATTTGAACTAGGATACCGAGTCTGACAGCAGTAAGCACCACCGACTTCTAGTTCTACCGGTGTCTACACTTGACTCTACCAGGCTGCTATTTCCATTCCATTCCCCCATGTGAGAGTCAGACCAGAGAACGAGAACCTCTGTAAGAAACTGGGCTGCTCCAAAGGAATGTGCTCAGGATCACGGTGAGGAATCCCACAGGAGCCCACAACTCATCCTTGGCACTTATATTCTCTAGACACTGTCCTGTTCCACTAAGACCCATATTAGCAATCCAGGTTTTCCTTAAAGAGACATTTTATTCTCCCTCTCTCTCTCTCACTCTAATTTACTTTCTAAATAAACTATCTTTTCCAATTTTTTTTTTAAAGAGAGACATTTTATGTCCCTAAACAACTACCCTGGTTTCTGTTCCTTTTCCTCCTTATATTCTTTGGTCACTAAGGTTGGAAGAGAATGACCACCTATTGGATGCTGGCTTTTACAATGTATTCAAAGGTAATACTATAAAATATACCATCTGCCAATCCATCTGCTACAGCAGAAATGCAAACACTCAATACCACTGGTGAAGACAAATGTAAAAGCTACTAATGCAGCCGGGCTCGGTGGCTCAGCCTGTAATCCCACGCCTTTGGGAGGCTGAGGTGAGTGGATTGCCTGAGCCCGCGGGTTCGAGACCCGCCTGGGCAGCGAGACCTTATCTCTACAATAAATCAAAAAATTAGCCGGGCGTGGTAGCGCGCACCTGTAGTTCCAGCTACTTGGAAGGCTGAGGCGGAAGGATCGCCGGAGCCCAGCAGGATGAGGCTGCGGTGGCCAGGAGCGGCCACTGCACTCCAGTCTGGGCGACAGAGTGAGACTCCAACTCAAAAAAAAAAAAAAGTTACTAATGCAAGAACTTGGGAGAAGGAGAACTTTGGCACTAGCCAACTCCAGAAACTCTTGCCCTCAAATACATGTAGATTGGAAAATTTAACTACCTTAATATGCAGGTGGGAATAAACAAGATAAAAAAACTCCTTTCTAGCCGGGCTCGGTGGCTCAGCCTGTAATCCCGCGCCTTTGGGAGGCTGAGGTGAGTGGACTGCCTGAGCCTGCGGGTTCGAGACCTGCCTGGGCAACGAGACCTCATCTCTACAATAAAAAAAAAAAAATCAGCCGGGCGTGGTAGCGCATGCCTGTAATTCCGGCTACTCGGAAGGCTGAGGTGGAAGGATCGCCAGAGCCCAGCAGGCGAGGCTGCGGTGGCCGGGAGCGGCCACTGCACTCCAGTCTGGGCAACCGAGTGAGACTCCAACTCAAAACAAAAAAAAACCAAAAAAAACCTCCTTTCTGCCTCCTTCCTTCCCATTCCTGAGCAAGTTTGCCCTAGAGGACAAACACTAGGCCAGCCACTTCCTCCTGTGTGGCCTCAGCAGGTCTTGCCTTGCCAGCTTGAGTAATCAGAGTCCCTTTGGCCCTTTGACATGACTGGCGACCACTGAGCGAGCAACCTCAGCTCCTCTGGGCCAAGGTCATGGCGCTGGTCCTCTCGAGGGGAGGGGCTGCCTCTGCATGACACATTTGGGCATGTGGGGTGGGTAGGGCAGGGCTTTCTGCCAGGCCAGAAGGGTGAAGATGACAAAAATGTGAACCTGCTTAACTGGAAAGTCCACCACTGTATTTCCTAGCTGCCTCAGGCCATTGCCTCCCTTCTAGTTATGTTCCTCAGAAGAGATCCTGCTCACATTTCCCTCCTTAAACAGCCCAGCTGTGGCTCCTCGCATTCTAGGGCCTGAGTGGAACAATGTTTAGTAATATAGAAAACAAACACTAAAATGCGAACAAAGAAAATACTACTAATTGACCAAAGAAAAAAGATAGCACACAAACAAAACCCTCTCCCAGGTCAGAGACACCATGTGAATACTGTTATAAAGGCAAATGTGTGGCCCTTTCCCAAACTTGACACCATCTTTCTGTCATGGTGCGAGTCTGACAAAGTTCTTTTACCTGGGCTTTTTCCGAGCTGTCCTCCTGGTAGCACTTGGGACACTCCCAGCAATTTGGCAATTCCTCGTTAAGCAGCCCCTCTCCATCCATCTACAGGCAGATACAGATGTTAGGAAAAGCCGCCCTCAGGTCTCCCTTATCAAACAATAACTAGTCAGGAAGAGTTATCCATATCTAAACACACTGGTCCACATAAGGGTAGAAAAACTGAGAGCTCTTCGCCCCAGATGGCACTAATACCCACTCCTAGCTAATGGGAAACCAGCCACCTTCACTCTTGTTTACTTGGGTCAAAGTAAGGCTACACGAGAGGACTTCCAAGAGTCTGGGTCAATTTGTGGCCTCTTCTCCCGACACATATGCTCTTCTGAGGGTCTCACGCCAATGGCACAGGACCTGATCTTCACAGTGGGGCATAGTTCTGATAGCTTGGATTTAGAGACTAATATCTAGTCTCTACGACTCCGTGTTTGCAATTGTAAAATGAAGATCCACCAATCCAGTTGCCAGGCATACAACTCACCTTGCAGGGTTGTGGTGAGGAGTGAGGATTAATTTAATTACCGATTGTGTAAGGTGTTTAGAAAAGTACCCAACATACAGTAAGTGCTTTGTATTAACCATTATCGCCACCATGGAGTTAATACCCTATTTTATCAATTCTAAAATGTATGTTTTTCACATTTTAACCTTTCTGAAATCGGACTGCTTCTCACAATTGACAGTGTTTTATAATCACAGTCAAGTGACAGTCATGATACAGCTGACACTTCCTGAGAAGGCCAAGAAAGTACCAGCACCTATGCAAGCCCTTTAGAGTTAAAGAAATATGGTTAGAGTGTACATTATTTAGGTGATGTTACACTAAAGGTCCAGACTTCACCACTATGCAAAATATCCACGCAACAAAACTCCAAGAGTGCCTCCTAAATTTATTAAAAAAAAAGAGGCCGAGCCAACTTCACAGGGATCTTTTAAAAACTAAACAGAGTTGGGCTCAGTGGCTCAGCCTATAATCTCCGCCCCTTTGGGAGGCTGAGGTGAGTGGATTACCTGAGCCTGCGGGTTTGAGACCCGCCTGGGCAACTTGGCGAGACATCATCTCTACAGTAAATAAAAAAAAATCAGCCGGGTGTGGTAGCGCGCGCCTGTAGTTCCAGTTACTTGGAAGGCTGAGGTGGAAGGATCGCTGGAGCCCAGCAGGTCGAGGCTGTGGTGCTAGGAGCGGCCACTGCACTCCAGTCTGGGCGACAGAGTGAGACTCCAACTCAAAAACAACAACAACAACAACAAAAAAAACTAAACAGATTTGCAGGAATGCTCTAGGGGATTAAAAACATTAAAAAGACAATGCATGTAAAACAGCGTTCTCTACCTTGTGCTGCAAAATTAGGATCAGCTGGGGAGCTTTCAGAACACAGGGCCCAGCTAGACCAGTTGACTCAAATCTCTGAGGTTGAGGTCTAAACTTCTGTACTACTATTTTTAAGTTCCTTGGCTCTGCATTGAGCCTGATACAGACTGAGCACTCATTAAATGTTAGCTGATGTTATTAACCTCACCATTCCTCAGAAACTAATATTCAGAGATACGCTGAAGTACTCAGCAGAGATGCTTGAAGGCTTGAGGCATGCCAAAACACATCAGACAGTTCCACATTGGCCTGGGGCCTGCAAACACACTGACCAGAGGCCAGACTGTAAATTCTATGAGGGCAGGAACCAGGTCTACTCTGTATACTGTTCTACTCACAGGATCTAGCATAGTGCCTGACACATTGTAGATATGTGAATTAAGGGGTGATGCAAACCACTCCACGACGTGACCACAGAGCTGATGGCCCACGGGGGGATGCTGGCAGCCTCCTGAGACAGGAGTCCCACTCTCCTGTTCTTCCACTGAGTATCTTCAGACACTATCAGTTGAGACTTCAGGGACTCCTTAGGTCTCTCCTCACCTGGAGACAGCCAGGATGAACAATCTCATTGCAGATACAGCATTCCATGAGTTTCTTCTCAAAGTCCTGTGTCTCTTCATTCTGATCTACCTCTCCACAGAGGGAACATGTGACTGAGTGAGGCAGTCTGGGCTACAAGAGGACAAAGACAGAAACCAAGAGAGCAGACTTAGAGCCTTACCATTTCAACTTCCTTTAAACTGGAGATGGGAGATTTGGTTCCTATAATTCTCTAGTAAACACTTAGGAAGCACAGAGGCAGGGTAGGAAAAAATGACTGGGGAAGAGGACAAGGGACTAGAAGGGGACTGCCTGGGCACTAGAGACCAATGGAGGTTAGTTAATTTTCAGTTGCCCTGTCCTTGGCCTCACAGGTCTTTTCTAATCTACTTACAGAGAAGAAAGAGGGCAGAGATTTGTCCTTCAAATGCTGGTCTCTTGTTTGAAAAATTAGGCAAGGCCAAAAGATGATATTATGTCATTTTTAGTACCAGACACCTTCCATCTGAACCCAGGAAAAACAGGGATAAAATGAAGAAAGCTAGAGAGAGTATTACGTGTTCAACTCATCTCTTTATCTGTACTATGTGAATTTCAGTCCCTTTGGCACCACCGCCCCTCCTTCAAGTTCTTTACCCAATAGAGCACTCACTGCCAAGCACTGTCGGAGAACACAGGATTGCTTCATGCGTCCAGGCCCCCCGAACTTCTTCATGTCCCTGCAGTAGTGGCAGACACCACACTCTCCTTGCACACAAGCTTTGCATTTTCGACATCTCACTCGTCGCCGCCTGGCTCCTGACACAATAGGAGAGGCAGCAGCTGGTCTCACAGGTGTTAAGCGTGGAGCTGGTTTCATAGTGTGAGGCTTTGTGATGGGGATGGTAGGAACCCGTACCCTTGGCCGGGTGGGGAATTTAAGCTGGAAAGAGAAAGCAGTGAGGTCAAATAGATCAGGTTGCCTCAAGACTGGAGAGGGTAGATTATGTGGCAGCACACCTAGCACAGGGCTCAGCCAACTATGGCCTGTGGGCAGATCTGCCTACTGCTTTTATAAATAAATTTTATCAGCACACAATTCATTGTTTATGTATCGCCTGTGGCTGCTTTCATGCTACAATGATAGAATTGAGAAGATGAGACTGCAGGGTGTGCAAAACCTAAAATATTTACTAAGAAAATAGTAAAATGGCTTTTACAGAAAAACTTGCAAGTCCCTGACCTAGCCATTTATCCTGTCACATCAGTCACATCCTTTCCATTTTGCAGAGCTGTCAGATTCACCCCTCCCTGAGGTTTTCTGTGAAGTGCGATGTACCAAAGTCATCCCAGGGGCCCTCCTATACTTCCTTATTTTGACTACTCAGAATATACTGCTACACAAGATAGCAAACGGCTTGAGGGTGAAGTTGATCTTGTTCATTTCTTTAATACTCCAAATCTAAGCCTATGATCTGGTATACAGCAAACACATCAATAATTTTCAAGTGCAAAATAAATCTCTCAGGTATATGCTTATTATTTTTGCATTCATATTTAGCCTGCTGGTGACCTTTTCAAGGACAAGGACTATGTTTTCTACTTCTTAATTTCCTACCATATCTTAAACATTTTTCTGACACAAAATATTCAACAACCAGAAATGAGGCAGTGCCCAAGCAGAGGCCAAGTGGGACTCCTTCCTAGGAAGGAGGAGGTGGTCCTTTAAAGATATCATTCCACTACACATCTTTATATTCTGCCTAAACACCCCTGGAATGTGATGGCCTTGCAAGTTTCAGCTAGGGAACAATAAAGAGGGGCCAAATTTATTTGCCAAATTCACAATCAGGATCAGAATGCTATCATTTATTTAATACATAACCTCGAAAGAGGTCGTTTGAGGAAAAAATTATTCCAGGACCTAAACTGAAGAGGCATGAAAACTCATAACTGACAACTTATTAGCTGATGATAATTTCTCCTCTTTTTAATTCTACACTGAAATGTTCAAGTTTTTTTTTTTTTTTTTTTGAGTTGGAGTCTCACTGTCACCCAAGCTGGAGTGCAGTGGCACTCATGGCCACCGCAGTCTCAACCTGCTGGGCTCAGGCGATCCTTCCACAGGCGCCGTGTTGGCACACCTGGCTAATTTTTTTATTTATTGTAGAGGCGAGGTCTCACCAAGTTGCCCAGGCTGGTCTCGAATCCCTGGGCTCAGGCAATCCTCTCGCCTCGGCCTCCCAAAGTGCTGGGATTACAGGCGTGAGCCACCACGTCCGGCTGAAAAGTCCAAGTTAAAGGGAATCATAAGAGCATGATCTCACTATTACAAAGAACAATTCTGGTCTTTTATCTATATGCAATTATTTTAACTAGTTTTAAATCACATCTGTGAATATAATTTGAGTCACAGGTTCAGAAGTCTAGAAGCTGATGCATTATGGTGAACAAATGCACAACTTGGCATCTGAATCTGGAGGGAGGCCTCACAGTTTGATAGTTCTGTTAAAAGAGTCACCTCCAAAGATAGCCGATTACCCTGAACTAAGAGCCAAAACAAAACTGAGTAATGATTTTCTGTCAGTGTGTATTAACACATCAAAAGCCGCCCGCCCCTACTTCTTTTTCTTCTTAGAATAGTAATGATCAACTTGCAAAAGGCTTAAGCAGTCTGAAGATCAAGCAGAACAGTTTCTTACCTTATCCCTTTTTGGCCACTGTACTATAGGGACTCCAGTGAGGGCTAACTTGGGATCACTGTTGGCAAGCTCCTCCAGCAAAATCTACGGGTAGAAGGGGAAAGAAGGAAAAGGCAGGGCACAGTGAACAAAGAGCCAATCACTCTCTGTGGCCTCTAGACTCAGCCTCGGTCCTCTCAGGCACCAAGGGCAGCAGTCTGTAGTTTCCCTGCATATATCGAGTCTCACTGCAAAGTAAGTAAATCAAAGAGGGAAGAGAAAACTCCAACTTGGACTATTGCAGTATTATCAAGATGTCACACACACTTTTGCTCCCACAAGTACCACTTAGTTATGTACTCGTTGTACTAACACACTGAAGCAACTAGCTACTGTGGCGACAGTGTTACTTGTCATGCAGGTCCATATATGACAGTAAAACTTTTATTACCCCTTCACTTTTGTACATGTTTATAAATATTTATCAGGTAGTTAAGTATTGCCTCCGTTTTGCATATATGAGCAAAGTGGCATAAAAATGATTGGCTAATATGGAATTAATGACATGAATGGCAGAGCCTTATTGCCCTGATTCAACCGGGACTCTCTTCTAAGGCTACTTACAGAAATCTCTATCTCAAATCTCTCTCTCACCCTCTCCCCACTCCCCCTCCCACACATACAGAAACAGTCTGCTCTTTGCCTTTATTCCTACAAATGGGGCAAGAGCAATCTTAGGGACAACATTCTCAAGGCTTTACCAATCAAGTCTAAATGACTTCAATGCTATAGTAAGACACTGCCACTTAAGTGAACTACACTGGTTGGTTGTTATTTTGAAAGAAATCGTTTATGTTTTAGACAGAAATTTCTGAAGCCCAAACCTTTTATCATAATTAAATCCCTCTTCCTCCAACTTCATGAGCCCTAAAGCAACGTCAATAGCAAAAGAACTCAAATCTGGGAGAGAAGTTACATGGTTCCCTTCCTGGTTGCTTAGGTGAGCACAGCATAGTAACTATTTCAACAAAAGCTAAATTTCCATCCTGGACAGGTTAGCAAGTCTGGACTATCTTTAATAATAATTCTCATAACCCTGTGTGCTCTGCGTCTGGAAACTAGGACTTTAAAGTACTTTCGCCCTTAAGAATTATGCTCCAAGTTCCAGAGCTGGGACTTGGAAAGACCCCCAACTCACACCCAAGAAGTTCCTCCACGGAGATCACCCTCTGCCAAGTCTCCAGATGCCTCTCACCTTCCCCCAAACTGATTTCATTTGCAGACGTTTTATTTACTTCAAGTTGCTATGGCATCCTTTTCTGGAGCCTCCTGTTAACAGCATACTGTGTGGGGGTGAAGAGGCGGGGTGTGGTGCCACGTGGGACAAGGCTCTGGTATGGACTCCTAATCTCCCTAGGGTGAAAAATCCAGGTCCATTCAAAATGTGTGCTAGGGAGTGCACGGCTCCCCTCCCCCACTCCGCACTGCCGAGGAGTAGGACTCTGCCCATTTCCTCTGCCGAAGAGAACCGAGCTGTCCACAAACAGGGACTTTCCACTTTCGGCAAAACAGACTGCACAGTAAGATCCGCAACTGTTTAAGAGAGTAGAAAAGGAACTTAACTGTTTGCCAAAAGCTGTCTAATTCTACCTGCAAGATTTTTGCGGGGGATAAGAAAGGGTAGGCAGAAAAACTGTGTCGGTGGGGGGGTGGGGGGCAGCTGTTCACACAGACGCGACTCAGTTACTGGGGTATGTGTGGGTGTGGAGGGAAATGCAGGTTTCCTTCCAAGCCTTGTTTTGCTGGGGCCATTCAACCAAGCACGCCCTGCTTTCATCAAAAAAGGCAGACTCCAGCTGAGGCCCTACAAGAAACCATATAAAGAAGCCACCACCCTTCACCAGAGGGGGTTTAGGATGGGAGGACGGGGGTGGAGTGCGGGAAGGCTGCCGCCTGTCTAAGCTCCAGGCGTTTGGGAGAACATTCAGACACAGGCCCACACCCTAGAGATCACAGGAAGGGAAAGAGAACAGAGGGCGCCCAGGCAGAGGGGAAAGGACTCCCGAAAGCCAAGCGACCCAGTTCAACAGCACATCCCACCAGGTGAGGGTGCAAGTGCAATGACGCTCAAGCAGCACGAAGTAACAGGAGCATTGTCCTGGACTCGCCCAGCGGGCAGTTCTCCTGCCTCTTTGCTGAGACAAAAGTCCCTACAGTTACACACACCCCAAACCAGAAAGGGCTTGCCGACCAACCGCCTGACCTTTCGTTTCTTGTCGCTCTGGAGCTGCCGAGGCTCTTGGGTGAAGTTTCCCCAACGTCTTTGTTTTGTTTTCTGTATTGGAAGTTGTCCTGCAGGAGTTAGGTTTTCTGCCTCTAGGAAAATCCCGATTTACTTGAAAATTCTGGAATCTCCCAGAGCACATAAGGCAGGGCAGTCCAGCTCTCACCCTTCAGACTACCCAGAGGGAGCGCCGTGCAGCGCTCTGGGCTCCTTCTCAAGCCCTTCAGCTCCGCCGCGGCTTCCTGTGCCTGTGAACAATGCTGCTGCGTCACCCACATGCAGCTCCCAGAAATGCTTTGCAACGGAAGATGGCAGGAGGGGGAGCCGAGCTCGAGTGAGCCAGCCAGGCAGAGGGCCCAGCCGTTCTGCTGCAGAGCCGGGAGGGGGTGTGTTCAGCAGCTGCTCTCTTCCTCCTGATTGGAAGAGGCCCGGCCGGGGAGGGGACCTCGGCCACAGCCTCCGCCCCGGTTCCCTCCCACCACCACTGCAATAGGAGAACCCAGGGCCAGCCCCCTGAGGGCTCCGGGTGGCAGACTTCGGAAGGCGCCAGCCAAGGGGCGGCTTTAACTCACTCTGCGGGCTAGCTTAGGCACCTTGGCCCACATTTGTCCTTGTCTCAGTCCACACCCTTCCCCTCATGGTCACCTTATTGTTCCAACCCAGAGCTCTCACTGGCAGCACATACTTTCTCTCCCTTCTCCGCAAACACGGGGATCGCCCCGAGGCCAGCCGCTTTGGGAGGAGCAGGCACAGAGCAGAGCCCCTGCTGAGCCGCCTTCTCCCCCAGCACTCGCCTGCCTCCCCCGCCCTCGCCGACGTGGCTCCCGGCCACAACCCAGCACCAGCAGATGTGTTCCGGAAAAGCCTTCAGAAACGGTCCATTTGGGCCAACACTGAGACACTCGACAAAATACGGCGGTCTCACCTCAACTACAGCTGAACCCGCTGCCTGCCTCTGATTCTGACGAGGAACCCCACCACAACCCGGCACTGGAAACGTCCGAGAGCAACCCTCCAGCGCTCCGCCCCGGCCATGTCAGACAGCCGAGGCACAACCTGAGGTCAACACACTTCGCCCTCCGGCTCCAGACAAGGCACCGGAAGTCAGGGCGCACACTTTCTCCCAGCTCCAGCAGTTTCCTCTGCCCATCAGATCACCCCACCCTCAGGACACCAGTCCCGCACTCCTGGCTTTTCATTTCTATTCAAGTCTTGTCTTCCCTGCCTCATTCTGGCTCTTCCCTACATGAAACAGCCAGCCTGGCTTCAGATACTCCTGCCGCTTTCTGACAGCCACTCGACTGACACGTGTTGCTCACACCTCCATGCACCCAGGCAGCCCAAGGTGAAGCTGAGCATGAACACACACTCTTTGGGCTACAGGAGAAAGGGAAAGTGCACACACTGGGTGAGTTTCCAGCGATCTACAGTGTACCAAATGTCAGCATGGGAGAAATGCATTAGACATAGAAGGAGTAGCAGTCTAGGTCCAAATTTCTGTAATTTTTAGACCCTCATGAATATAACTCGCCTTTTTTGCAGAGGCTGCTTTGACATAAACATCTAGCTCTTACCACTGGAAGCATTCTTATTTATTTCCAGGATAGTTGCTCCAGTGAATTTCTGGTACAGATTTAGTGCATAACAGGCTTTCTGAGGTCTGGGGCTTTGCTGCCAGTGACTGTATATGTTAATTTTTACAGCAGTTTACCAAGGGAAGGAGGGACTTTTGTGCTCTCTCTTGAGCTCTTCCTGGAAATGGTAATATGGTCATCCTAATCCTAAACCTCTCTCTTGTGTTTTATTTTAAGACTCAAAGACCCAGGGCAATCAGCTTATTTTGTTTAAAAAGCTTTCCTTAATAATGATCTGGCTTTTGAAGATTTTGGGAAACGCTTATTTTGGTCTTTGGTGCTATCCATTCTAGAGGGATAATAAAGTACAAATACTTAAGAGAAATGTTTTACTTCAAAACAAGCACAGGTTCATGTAGGAAGTGCAAGTTCTAGACACCACTAGGAAGGGACAAAAACCAGAAAGGATACTACAAAATTCACTCCCATTAAGTTCCAAATCGCAGCCGGGCTTGGTGGCTCTCAGTCTGTAATCCCGCACCTTTGGGAGGCTGAGGTGAGTGGATTGCCTGAGCCCGCGGGTTCGAGACCCGCCTGGGCAGCAAGACCTCATCTCTACAATAAATAAAAAAAATCAGCCGGGCGTGGTAGCGCATGCCTGTAATTCCGGCTACTTGGATGGTTGAGGCGGAAGGATCGCTGGAGCCCAGCAGGCGAGGCTGCGGTGACCGAGTGAGACTCCAACTCAAAAAAAAAAAGCTCCAAATCGCAAATTAAACAAGGCCTGATTTTTTTCCTATTAATTCAGAATAAAAGGCCACACAAAAATCGGTAAGACTATGACATTATACAATACAGAAATAGTGAAAATATTTTAAAGAATTATATATATATTTTTACTGCATTCTTGCAATCCCAGCACTTTGATGGGCTGAGGCGGGAGGATCACTTGAAGCTAGGAGTTCAAGACTAGCATGAACAACATAGCAAGATCTCGTCTTTACAAAAAATGTTCTTAAAAATTAGCTCTGCATCGTGGCACATGCCTGTAGTCCCAGCTACTTGGGAGGCTGAGGCAAGAGGACTGCTTGAGCCCAGGAGGTCTATGCTGTGGTGAGCCAAGATCTCCAGGCTGAGTGACAGAGCAAGAGCCTGTTTCTTAAAAAAAAAAAAAAGAAAACGAGCCGGGCTCGGTGGCTCAGCCTGTAATCCCGTGCCTTGGGAGGCTGAGGTGAGTGAATTGCCTGAGCCCACGGGTTCGAGACCTGCCTGGGCAACTTGGTGAGACCTCATCTCTACAAGAAATCAAAAAATTAGCCGGGTGTGTTAGTGCATGCCTGTAGTTCCAGCTACTTGGAAGGCTGAGGCGGAAGGATCGCTGGAGCCCAGCAGATGGAGGCTGCAGTGGTCGGGAGCGGCCACTGCACTCCAGTCTGGCCTACAGAGCAAGAGCCTATCTCTTAAAAAAAAAAAAAGAAAACGAAACCAAAAAAAGGAATTAAATATATTTTAACTTAACCATATACACCTCATAACTGAAATATGTAAAACTTCTCAGTAACACTGTGTGAATTATTATAGATACTTTGTTAGTAAAAATTGCAAGTGAAGTTTTATTTGTATAAGTTGCTTAAAAGAAAATCTGGTTTAATAGAATAAGAGCTAATTATACTGGGTCTTCTACCAGTTCTCTTATTAGTGTCTGAATCCCCCACAAAGTGTCAGATGAAGAGAATTTCTAGTTAGTATTTCCGGAGTTATTCACAACCATAACCCTTTCTGCTTCAGTTCCATCATACTCCTGGGATGAGGCCTAATGTAAATTTTTAGATAACAGCTACAAAATAAAATATTAGAATCTTAGGTAAAAGTAGCAGTGGTCCATTGTGCCACAAAGAACAATTTTCCAATGTATAAATTGAGAGCTTTTACCATTTATATAATATTGCAGTAATACATTTGTATGATGCCAGAAAAAGTTATTTGCTGGTGAATTAGGAAGACTGGACATCCTCCCTCATTGTTTGCTGTGTCCTGTGTCAGGCCAGGCTCCTACAAACCTGGACTGCACTTTTTAAATGTTTCTTAGCCCATTTATTTGTCTGCTCCATTATTGGACTAGAAGACCTTTGAGGGGCCACGGCATGTCTGCATAGTTTCTTCAACACTCAGTCTGGTTCCTGGCACAGAGTAGGCAGCTATTATTCACAGCAGTGGAATACATTAAGTTCACAGATGTGTAACATCTAATTTTTTTTTTCTGTAATCTTACTGTTTATTAAATACTTTACTAATGTTATCCTTAATTTTAACAATTTCACAAAGATATTTCACAGGGAAAAACTCATATTCATAAATTTAGTAACTTGCCCAAGTCACAAAGTAGGATTAGCAGGCTTATCAAAACATTTTAGAGAAAACAGTAAACTAAAAAATATTCAACAGCACCGAATCTCTTTCATTAAGTGAAGTGGGCAGTCAGATATACTGCTATATTAAAAGCTTCTTTTTATATATGTATTTGTTTGTTTGTTTTGAGTTGGAGTCTCACTCTGTCGCCCAGACTGGAGTGCAGTAGCTGCTCCTGGCCACCACAACCTCGACTGCTGGGCTCCAGCGATCCTTCCAAGTAGCTGGAACTACAGGCACACGCTACCATGCCTGGCTAATTTTTTTTTTGACTTATTGTAGAGATGAGGTCTTGCCAAGTTGCCCAGGCGGGTCTCGAACCCGCAGGCTCAGGCAATCCACTCATCTCAGCCTCCCAAAGGCACAGGATTACAGGCTGAGCCACCGAGCCGGCTTGTATATGTATTAAGAACTCCCTTATCACCAAAATAAACACTAACAAAACAATAGAGCCTGATTACAAGCTCAAATTCTTCCAAGTGCTTCCCACCACCCGCAGTGTCCTACTATCAGCAGATTGGGGTGTGCCCTTCCAGACACCCCTACAATAAACAAACATACACAGACTTTTTCTTACATTAGTGGGATTGTACTATACATACTGTTCCACATCCTGCCTTTTTATTCAACACATATCAAGGACACAAATTTCCCCTTAGAAACGTGAGAATATCTCACAGTAGGAGAGAACCATTCTACCTTATATACACTTACAAGAGTCAAGGTTACCCCACACACTTTCCAAATAGAACCTCATACATGCCAATTAGCTTTACCAATAAGTTAACTTTTTAGTGCCTTGTTTTTCATTTATTTAATGTAAATTTTTTTTTGAGTTGGAGTCTCACTCCGTCGCCCCAACTGGAGTGCAGTGGCATGCTCCCGGCCACTGCAGCCTCGACCTGCTGGGCTCCGGCGATCCTTCCGTCTCAGCCTTTCAAGGAGCTGAAACTATAGGCACGCGCTACCATGCCCGGCTAGTTTTTGATTTATTGTAGAGATGAGGTCTCGCCAAGTTGCCCAGGCGGGTCTCGAACCCGCGGGCTCAGGCAATCCGCTCACCTCGGCCTCCCAAAGCGCGGGATTACAGGCTGAGCCACCGAGTCGGCCCCTTGTTTTTCATTTAATCCCCCTACCAACTCTACATTCTGATTCTTTCTTCAACACTGTAAACTTAACTTTTTAGAACCTTCAAAGCCCTTTATCACAGCACTAAAAATGGACTTTTTCCCCCTGGAAATGTGTGTCTTATGTCACCCCTTTTCCTCTCATCTTTTCTACTAGTTATTTCTGAGAGCCAGGTAGGTCACCACAGGAAACAATTCCTCTCTCTGCAGGAAAGGCAAACTTCTGTTCTTGCTCTGTCCCCCTCTGCAGTGTCGCCACCAGTGCTCTAAGCACCAAGTTCTCTAGCACTGCAGAATCCCCAGCTGTGTAGTGATTCAGCACCTACCCAATCTAATGCTCTTTTCTTTTTTTGAGTTGGAGTCTCACTCTGTTGCCCAGATGGAGTGCAGTGGCCACTCCCGACCACTGCAGCCTCCACCCGCTGGGCTCCAGCGATCCTTCCGCCTCAGCCTTCCAAGTAGCCGGAATTACAGGCATGCGCTACACGCCTGGCTGATTTTTGATTTATTGTAGAGATGAGATCTTGCCAAGTTGCCCAGGCAGGTTTTGAACCCGCGGGCTCAGGCAATCCACTCACCTCAGCCTCCCAAAGCACGGGATTACAGGCTGAGCCACCGAGCCCGGCTATGCTCTTTTCTTTTGAGTGATGCTCAGATTCTCAAGGAATCCAAGCTCTGAGATTATATCTGAATCTGAGAGTAAGCATAACTGATCAAATACAGGAATAATTAAATTAATCTATTTGATCTTAACTGACACTACTTGCAGAGCTGGGATCTAAATCTGTTGTCTTCTGATGTCAGCTACATTTTGACTACGGTTTTGGATAAATGAGATGGTGTGGACAAGTCTTCAGAGGGAGAATTCAAATATTCTCAGGTATAGTCATCCCACTGGCCATTCATTCCTCGTGCTCTAGCCGGTGCTACTGTATCTTAGCTAATGATGGCAGCTATGTTTTCCAGTGATCCCTGATAAGCACAAGGAAGCTCCGCTGGACATTTTTCATAATGTTAAGTGTCCTCTTTAGTTGTCTTCTCAACTCATTCCCCTTCTTACTTACTGTTTAATATCTGACCCAAACCTTTCTGTATTTCCCCCTGGTATACCACTGCACCACTCTCTCCTCAAATCTCCTTATTTACCTCCTTTAGACTACTCCAATGGCCTTACTTAAGAGAATTTTGTGTGCATTTCTATCACATTTGGCATTGTAAAATGACTAGTGGATCATAATATGGCTTTCTACAACTGGATTCAATGGAGTCAAATCTACCTATAAACATTCCCTAGGGCTGAAAAGATATTTTTTCCCCATGAATTAGAAATACAGATACCCCACTCAAAAGCAAGTTATGAGATACAGTCTTAGAAATCTTTCTTCTTAGGGTTCCTAAATATAATTATTCAAGCGAACAAGTCTCCAGGCCAGGTGTGGTGGCTCAAGCCTGTAATCCCAGTACTCTGAGAGGCAGAGGCAGGAGGATCACCTGAGACCAGCAGTTCAAGACAAGTTAACAAGTCTCAAAAGTCACAATTTAAAGTTTTCCACGTGAATCTATGATGGAATAGCTATGTAAAAAGAGACTTCTATAGAAATGAAGCAAGATGTTACACTCTGAGTCAAACGTTCAGGATTATATAATTATATATATATATGTCCTACCACAATGGAAAAGAAAAAGCTAAATGTCCTTTGCTCACTCAAGGGTATAAAGCGAGTTTGGGATCTAGTTTCCAATTCTGGAAGCAAAACTAATTTGTTTTCTTGTACATTAATCATTATAGAAATAGGACCACATCCACCTGGAACATTATCATTTCTTTTCTTATATACAAGCCACAATGACACTACCTGCCTCTTCTAGAACAAACCAAATTATAACACCAACTGTACTGCTTCTGTCACTACTTACCAGGGTATCATCCTTTTTACCCTCTGTTACTTTTTACCTTTTCACAGATGCATAAACAATACAAGATGCAATTAAAATGTGAATCCCATCCTAGTCTTTGGAATTCTTTCCTTAAGTGACTGGCAGAGCTGGGGAGCACCTCATCAGGCCAAGGAACTCCTGAATTAGGACTCAGGGATGGAAAAGACCTACCGTGAGACATTTAGTCCCTTTTCACTGAGGTCACAAAATTATTTCTTATAAGTTCTTCAAAATGAAAATTCTTATTCCCAGCTTTATACTTTCTGTGTTCACATTAATGGCTATTTAGGATGCAAGAGCTCAAAAATGCCCTCCAGTTCAGACAGCTAAAATTCAGATTCCTTAAAAATAAGTACATTTCGGCTGGGTATGGTGGCTCAAGCCTATAATCCCAGCAGTTTGGGAGGCCAAGGCGAGAGGACTGCCTGAGTTCACAGGTTCGAGACCAGCGGGCAAATTAGTGAGACCTCATCTCTACGATAGGGAAAAAAAATTATCTAGGCATGGTGGCATGCACCTGTGGTTCCAGCTACTTGGAAGGCTGAGGTGGAAGGATCGCTGGAGGCCAGCAGGTCGACGCTGGGGTGGCCATGAGTGTGACACTGGCAATCCAGCCTGGGCAACAGAGTGAGACTCTGACTCAAAAAAAAAGAGAAAAATAAGAAAAAAACACACAAGACGAAGAAACTTGATAAAGCAATGGGATGGATTATGCTTAAAATAACAGTTTCCTCAGAAGTTGTCTAAATGGATTTGAGTCTTAATATTAGATAAATTTGAAGTCAAAGATGCCAGTGCTACTCAGCTTAACCCAGCACAGGATGACGTCTTTTCCCTCAGTCTGCTTGGGATGAGATTGCTCTCAGCACTTTTGTCCTACAATTGGCTCCTAAGAGGAGGAACAGGTTTAAAGTAGCATTTTTTTTTTTTTTTGAGTTGGAGTCTCACTCTGTCACCCAGACTGGAGTGCAGAGGCCACCACAGCCTCAACCTGCTGGGCTCCGGCGATCCTTCCACCTCAGCCTTCCAGGTAGCTGGAACTACAGGCGCGCGCTACCATGCCCGGCTAATTTTTGATTTATTGTAGAGATGAGGTCTCACCAAGTTGCCCAGGCGGGTCTCGAACCCGTGGGCTCAGGCAATTCACTCACCTCAGCCTCCCAAAGCACGGGATTGCAGGCTGAGTCACCAAACCTGGCTAAAGTAGTATTTCTTAATATAAACTTTCTCAGCCTCTCCTTTATTTGAGGGCTCAACCTAAAATCTGTGTTTTTAGAACTAAATTTATGTCCTCAGTGAATACACAAATACTAGTATTTTCTTTTTCTTTTAATTTTTATTTTTTCGAGAGACGGGGTTTGATTGCCCAGGCTAATCTGGAATTCCTGGCCTTAAGTGATCCTCCTGTCTCATCCTCCTAAGTAGATGGGATTACAGATGCAAGTCACTGTGACCAGTTCCAAATGTTAGTATTTTCACAACAGGGACCTAACGTCACTCCAGGAACTGAAACATTGAGCAGCACTAACAAACACATGAACTTTTCTCAAAAAAAGAGACTTCTACAGAAATGAAGAACAGGAGGCTGAACCAGAGCTTATGCCAAATTCCTATCCTTTCTCCCTCGGAATCCAGAAACTGATCGCCCTAGCCAGATCAGTAGCTGTCACACAACATAACAAGCCCTTACCTTTACGTCAGCAATGAGAGCATCTTCATCTTCTATCCCTGTGGGGACACATTTCTTGTGCAGCGGCAGAGACTCCAACTTATCTACAAGGCAGCGAAGGCCTTCGAGCTCAAAATGGGTCAGATGCACTTGCCTGTCTTTTCGGGGATTACATTGGGGATCCCACATTTGGCCATTGTGGGAGCCCCGGCTAGAGTCAGAGGATGAGTCCCCAGACAAACTTTTCTTCAGACTTGGAAGACTTCGGCAGGTTTTGCCCAGTCCATCATAATCCAGGTTGACCCCATTGGCTACAGGGCTAGTGAGGACAGAACGCCTACTGCTCAAGCGTCGGGGTTCTCGATCCACTGCTTCCTCATCCCCATTTCCAGATTCCAAACCATTTAGCTCCAAATCTACCAATACAAAGAAAAAACGCAGTAAGAACATGCTAACTGGCCATGTGATCAACCAGGAAAACAGGTGGCATGATAGGGACTTTGAGGGTATAAATGACAAAATCATCACATTTTTATAAAATGATCTCTGTTTATTTCAACCCATTTGTTCACTGTTAAAAATCATAGCTACAAGCCGGGCTCAGCCTGTAATCCCGCGCCTTGGGAGACTGAGGTGAGTGAATTGCCTGGGCCCGTGGGTTTCAGACCCGCCTGGGCAACTTGGTGAGACCTCATCTCTACAGTAAATCAAAAAATGAGCCTGGCGTGGTAGTGCACACCTGTAGTTCCAGCTACTTGGAAGGCTGAGGTGGAAGGATCGCTAGAGTCCAGCAGGTTGAGGCTGTGGTGGCCGGGAGCGGCCACTGCACTCCAGTCTGGGTGACAGAGTGAGACTCCAACTCAAAAAAAATAAATAATTATGGTTACAGGCTGAAATAGGATCCCCACCTAGTAGGACAACTAGGTCATGGTCAACTGGATCTGTAAAAGTTTGGGAAGGATCCTGTCTTTGAACTGTGTACTAAAAATCAGTTACTTATGAATGTGGCTATAAATCAGTTTTGAGTTGAAGCTCTAGAATTTTGATTTCATTGTCTTTTAGAAAAGTAAAGAGTATAAAGCCCATATATTTTAAAAATAGTTTTGTCCAAACTTTTGGTCATAAAATTAAACTCTGAAGTTGAAATTCTAGCAAAATGAAGAAAGAAACAAAGTGCCTATTTTTCAGAAGGAAGTTTTTTGTTTTTTGGTTTTTTTTAAGTCGGAGTCTCACTCCGTCGCCCAGACTGGAGTGCAGTGGCCACTCCCGGCCACCGCAGCCTCCACCTGCTGGGCTCCGGCGATCCTTCCGCCTCAGCCTTCCAAGTAGCTGGAACTACAGGCGCGCGCTACCACGCCCGGCTAATTTTTTGATTTATTGTAGAGATGAGGTCTTGCCTGCCCAGGCGAGTCTCGATCCCACGGGCTCAGGCAATTCACTTACTTCAACCTCTGAAAGGCAGGGGATTACAGACTGAGCCACTGAGCCCGGCGAGAAGGAAGGTTTTGATAGTCAAAATACAGTGATAAAATTATAAAAGTAATACATGCTTATTATCAGTAATTTAGAAAAAGGAAAAAAGATGCAGAGAACAAAATAAGTCATCCCTATCCTTCCACCCTAGGATAAATAGTGCAATATATTTTCTTTCCTTTTTTTTGGGTTGGAGTCTCACTCTGTCACCCAGACTGGAGTGCAATGGCCGCTCCCGGCCACCACAGCCTCGACCTGCTGGGCTCTGGTGATCCTTCCGCCTCAGCCTCCCAAGAAGCTGGAACTACAGGCGCGCGCTACCACGCCTGGTTAATTTTTGATTTATTGTAGAGATGAGGTCTCGCCTACCCAGGTGGGTCTCGAACCCGCGGGCTCAGGCAATCCACTCACCTCGGCCTCCCAAAGTGCTGGGATTACAGACTGAGCCACCAAGCCCGATCTTCTTTCCATTTCTTAAAATGCATACATGTATGGCTATGATTAGATGTATTATTATTTTTTTGAGATGAGGTCTTGCTGTGTTGCCCAGACTGGTCTCAAACTCCTAGCCTCAACCAATAGTCTTACCTCAGGCTCCCAAGTAGCTGGGACTACAGGTGCACAGTCCTGTATCTGGCTCTCTTAGATGTATTTTTATTTTTTATTTTTATTTTTTTTTGAGTTGGAGTCTCACTCTGTCACCCAGACTGGAGTGCAGTGACCGCTCCCGGTCACCGCAGCCTCGACCTGCTGGGCTCCAGCGATCCTTCCGCCTCAGCCTTCCAAGTAGCTGGAACTACAGACGTGAGCTACCATGCCCGGCTGATTTTTGATTTGTTGTAGAGATGAGGTCTCACCAAGTTGCCCAGGCAGGTCTCGAACCCGTGGGCTCAGGCAGTCCACTCACCTCAGCCTCCCAAAGGCGTGGGATTACAGGCTGAGCCACCCAGCCTGGCTAGATGTATTTTTAAACAAGACTGGGATCGTGCTGTATATACAATTCTGTATCTTATTTTTATATATTAAGTGAAGTTTTTTCTTTTCTTTTTTTTTTTGAGTTGGAGGCTCACTCTGTCACCCAGACTGGAGTGCGGTGGCCACCTCGACCTGCTGGGGCTTTGGTGATCCTTCCGCCTCAGTCTTCCAAGTAGCTGAAACTACAGGCGCGCACTACCACACCCGGCTAATTTTTTTGATTTACTGTAGAGACGAGGTCTCGAACCCACGGGCTCAGGCAATCCACTTACCTCAGCCTCCCAAGGCGCAGGATTACACGCTGAGCCACCAAGCCTGGCGAAGTTTTTTATTTTCAAATGAGAATATAAACTATGAGTAAAGTTATGCAGTAAAAGGAAAATACTAAAGCAAAAAGCATCTTGCTTGGATTGAAGATTCCACAGAAACGTGATCCCAGGATATTATAGTGCTGGCTCCTTTCCAAATTGAGACAAACACAGTCTAAAAATATATTCTGAAGTCGGGCAACATGACTCACACCTGTAATCCCAGCACTTTGGGAAGCTGAGGCAGGAGGACTGCTTGAGGCCAGAAGTTTCAGACCAGCCTAGGCAACCTTACCTCTACAAAAAAATTTAAAAATTAGCTGAGTGTGGTGGCACACACCTGTAGTCCCAGCTACTTAGGAAGTTGCGGTTACAGTTAGCCATGAACGTGCCACTGCATGCCAGTCTGGAGGATAGAGTAAGACCCTGTCTCTCTCTCTCTCTCTCTCTCTCTCTCTCTCTCACATACACACACACACACACAAACACCACACACACAATGTACTAAAACTGCCCTCCCATCCAATAAAACATATCTTTTGATAGACGTTTGGAAACATTAAAGCACAGAGGTTAATAGCATAGATTTGAGTCTGACCAATCTGGTTCAACTTTGCCACTTACTAACCATGAGGCCATGGACAAGTTTTTTAATCTCCTTGAATCTTGATGTCCCACATGTAAAATGAGGATAATAATACCTACCTCACAGGTAATAAAAGGAATTTAATGTGTGTAAACTGCTTAACATAGTGTCTGGAATATAATAATTTTTTGATAATATATCCCCAAATTTATTGTGCCAAAGACCATTCTTTATACAATAAAACATATTAGACAACTGATCATCTTTCTTGAGAAGCTAAGTACTAGCTCGAAGATCAGATCCAGAGTAGTTCACTTAGTCATTAAGTCACATCTGGGTAGGTAACTGGTATTCAATTCCAATGAATGAATTTGGTGCTTCCAAGTAGATAAGTTAAAAAACCAAAACCATAACTATTGAACAACAGTTTACTCAATATTCTTGGCCTAACTTTCAGTCCTAAGGAGTATCTTGAAGTTCCTACAGGCAGAATACTTACCCATGCTGAGAGACTCTTTCTGAAATTCCTTAGTGAGGTGGGAGCGGTTAGTTATGCAGTACACATAGCGCTCCAACACGTACCAACACATCTCATAATAGAATGGATAGCGAAACTTATTTGGAACCTACAAGGAGTGCAATAACAAGAAAAGCAAGGTGATGACAATTTTCAAGGAAAGACAATATGACAAACTGAATTACTGCAATTACTGACCCAGGAAAAACTATCTCCAGTCAACTTGTAAACCCAGGTTGGCATTTGAAGCAAAAACTTGAGTTGATCTGTCAACTTGGAAAATGTTTATCTTGTGGAAACAATTACAAAAGACAGAGGGGATTTGGAAAGACCATTGAGAGGTGTCTTGATTGAGTGGGGAAACTCCAAAAAGAAATCTTGGGTTTTCGGACAGAGAGTAAAATGTTAGAATAAAACACAAAATACTTGAGAAAACTATTTGCAGGCTCCTAGGATACAAAAGGATGCTAAGCACTCTTGCTTTATGATAGTTTGACCCTGAATCAGAAGACCACAGAATAAAATAATCTAATGGAAAACAGAACATGAGCTGTAGTTACATATTCATATTATGTCATTAAATTTATTAAAGTACTCTCAAGGTGTGTCCAGGTTAGAAAACAAGACTGGGTACTTTCCCCACTACCAACTCTCAATTGCCTTATACTTTGTAGTTTGCCAAGATGGTATATCTACAAATCAAACTAACGTTCCATATGGCCTAATCAGTCACTGCCTTTAGTTTTTGTTACATTCTCCCCCAAAGAGCATTTTCATTATGATTTCAGCTGGATAATAATAAAAATAAGTACCCTTAAGATCAGTCACAAAGAAAAGGCAAATCAGCATGGATACTCACTGAGGAAGACCAATGATGGGGACTAGCCTAAGTATATTGTGTTGCCTTCTTTTAAAGAGACCATCTTTCCAAATGCCAAGCCAAGTAATACTTTTTTTTTTTTTGAGTTGGATCTCACTCTGTCGCCCAGACTGGAGTGCAGTGGCCACTCCCGGCCACCGCAGCCTCGATCTGCTGGGCTCTGGCGATCCTTCCGCCTCAGTCTTCCAAGTAGCTGGAACTACGTAGGCGTGCGCTACCACATCCGGCTAAGTTTTGATTTATTGTGCAGATGAGGTCTTGCCAAGTTGCCCAGGCGGGTCTTGAACCCGCGGGCTCAGGCAATCCACTCACCTCAGCCTCCCAAAGGCGTGGGATTACAGGCTGAGCCACTGAGCCCGGCTTCATCTACCCCTTTTCAAGGTTCCATGTCAGTTAGCCTTTCCACTCAAGAAGAGCTGGACAGAAGTCCCTTTTTCAAAAGCCTTCACCAGGTTACAGGGCATCGCTAGGGAATGAAAAGATCACTCCTCTCGTCACAAAGCAAGAGGCAGGTATTTTTCAGAATCAGCCCCAATCAGCTTTCTAATGCACAGTAGCCAGACCCTAAATCTGGTCTCTTCCGTGGCTACAGCTTTAATTAGAAGAATTACTCTTATTAAGGGTCAACTTAAGCCGGGCTCGGTGGCTCAGCCTGTAATCCCGCACTTTGGGAGGCTGAGGTGAGTGGATTGCCTGAGCCTGCGGGTTCAAGACCCGCCTGGGCAACTTGGCAAGACCTCATCTGCACAATAAATCAAAAATTAGCCAGGTGTGGTAGTGCACGCCTGTAGTTCCAGCTACTTGGAAGGTTGAAGTGGAAGGATTGCCGGAGCCCAGCAGGTCGAGGCTGCGGTGGCTGCTAGTGTGCCACTGCACTCCAGTCTAGGTGACAGAGTGAGACCCCAACTCAAAAAAAAAAAGTCAACTTAATTTATGGTTGGGAGTGGAGGAAGAGACACAAGAAGTGATAGGTACTTGGTCCCCCAAATTAAATATAACATAGCATGCCTCTCTACTAGCCTTTTAAGTGTATCAATACAAAGGGTCTTCTTCATTAGGAGTTTGGGACAACTCCAAATTCTAAAACACTCTGAGAATCTGTTAAAAGTTAAGTAATACTGGCAGTTAAAAAAAAAAAAAAAGAAGCCGGGCTCGGTGGCTCAGCCTGTAATCCCGTGCCTTTGGGAGGCTGAGGTGAGTGGATTGCCTGAGCCCGCGGGTTCGAGACCCGCCTGGGCAGCGAGACCTCATCTCTACAATAAATAAAAAAATCAGCCAGGCATGGTAGCACATGCCTGTAATTCCAGCTACTTGGAAGGCTGAGGCGGAAGGATCGCCGGAGTCCAGCAGTTCGAGGCTGCGGTGGCCGGGAGCGGCCACTGCACTCCAGTCTGGGTGACAGAGTGAGACCCCAACTCAAAAAAAAAAAAAAAGTCAACTTAATTTATGGTTGGGAGTGGAGGAAGAGACACAAGAAGTGATAGGTACTTGGTTCTCCAAATTAAATATAACATACCATGCCTCTCTACTAGCCTTTTAAGTGTATCAATTCAAAGGGTCTTCTTCATTAGGAGTTTGGGACAACTCCAAATTCTAAAACACTCTGAGAATCTGTTAAAAGTTAAGTAATACTGGCAGTTAAAAAAAAAGAAAAGAAAAGAAATAAGGGCATTAAAAAACTTTGAGTTTTTTAGGCTTTTTTAAAAGCAGGATTTATTGAGAGGACAGAAAAACTCCCACAGTGGGAGGGGACCTGAAGGGGTTGCTGAAAATTAAGTTTTTACTTGTAACTAATGAGACTATTAATAAAATGCAAGTGCTGGGCCTGATGTCTCACATCTGTAATCCCAGCATTTTAGAATGCAAAGGCAGGAGGACTGCTTGAGCCCAGGAATTCAAGAGCAGCCTGGGCAACATAATGAGACCCCGTCTCTACAAAAAATAAAAAATAAGGTGGGTGTGGTAGTACACATCCTTAGTCCTAGCTGCTCAGGAGACAGGTGGGAAGATTGCCTAAACCCTGAAGGTTGAGGCTGTAGTGAGCTATTGTGATCGTGCCATTGCATTCCAGCCTGGGCAACAGCAAGAACCCCAACTCAAAAAATAAATAACAGGCAAGATATCACACTCAACCTGCCCCCAATGCATTTTACCTATCCTGACAAATACCACGGAACACATCAATTTCTAAGAGTGGGTTAGAATTTTTT
Source organism: Carlito syrichta (assembly GCF_000164805.1). Classification (NCBI taxonomy): domain Eukaryota; kingdom Metazoa; phylum Chordata; class Mammalia; order Primates; family Tarsiidae; genus Carlito; species Carlito syrichta. The sequence goes on from NW_007246436.1 coordinate 93,308, forward strand.
TTGAAAGATTAAAAAAAAAATCCTCATTACAAAATTACTGAGCCCTGAAGTGCCATCAGAATAATTACTAACACTTAAGTTTAAGTAGTAAATGTCTATGTTGGTATAACAAAAGTAACTGAAAAATTGCTTGTGTAGAACATGTTTTAATTTTGTAAAGCATTCTCTATATATTGTCTTTTAAATTAAAATCTGTAAGTTTAAAGAGATTAGTAATATGTTAAATGTATGTCAAGTTGTTATTTGTACATGAAAGGTTGGTATGGAAAGCAATAAAAAAACTGCCGTGTGTACATATTTAAGGGACCCAATAAAATTTTATAAAAACACAGAAGGATTCCTTATTTGGAATGAAATAATTACACCATATTTAGGAAAAATAGAAAATGATGATGGTTAGATACTGAAATTTGACATTTTCTGATAAACAAAGTCTAGGAATCGATAGATAAATCAAGATCCATTTTTATGAGTGTAATGGTGTATAGCAAAAGTTTTCACGCAGGGATAAAATGCTCATTTTACTTAGGTTACTCACTATATATTTTCCCTTTCTTCCCTGAAGCTGAACTAATTAAGTCCTGGGTATAATTAGTCATCTATAGCTACAAAAAGGGAATGCATTCTAGAAACTAATTTTAGGACTGAATTTTACAACAGGCGGGTTGTAATGATTAGAATTATTGAGTTAAACAGTATTTTACTGTGAAATTATATATATTTCTCTTTTGAAACATCGACCTATTTTCTGCATATACACTTTCATTATAACTCCAAACTTACTAAACTATTTTTTGTACTTTCATCGCTCTTAACAAGCAGAAATTTGCCTTTATAAAATTTCTTGCCGGGCACAGTGGCTCATGCCTATAATCTCAGCACTTTGGGAGGCTGAGGTAAGAGAATTGCCTGAGTCCACGGGTTCAAGACCAGCCTGGGCAACGTGGTGAGCCCTAATCTCTACAACAAATAAAAAAATTAGCCAGGCATGGTGGCATGTGCCAATAGTTCCAACTACTAGGAAGGTTGAGGCAGAAGGATTGCCTGAGCCCAGTAGGTCGAGACTGTGGTGGCCAGGAGTGTGCCACTGCCCTCCAGCCTGGGTGACAGAGTGAGACTCCAACTCAAAAAAAAAAAAAAAATTTTTTCTTGAAAAAGCATTGCTTGCTCTCTTAATTTTTCCAAAAGGGCAATTCCTATAACTCCAACAATATCAATTGTGTGTGTAAGGTGATATGTAGTTTCTAATCCAAAGTAAATGTTTAAAAATAGGCACCATAATGGTTACCTGACGCTAATCACAGTAAATACTAATTCCTTATAAAAGTTGCACATTCTTCATTAATTGCTATTTTTAAGTTTTAAATTCTTTTAAGTCTACCAAAAAGTCTCAATAACAGTACCATGAACAATTCTGTAACCTTCTCTAAGATTCACCAACTGTTAATATTTCCCCATGTTGGCTAATCTTCATATATGCTGTTATTTTACTAAGCTACCTGAGAGCAAATTATGAACATCACAAACTCCAAATACTCTAATTGTTATTTAATCTCAATACCATTTATACTTCCATCGTATGTGAATCAGCCCTTACCAACTAGGGTTCTACTAAACAATAAGCCCTGATTCTTCAGGGTATAAGTTGGCTGGCAAACAACATTTAGTGGACTAGACCTGCTGTCTGTTTTTGTGACTCCTGTGAGCAAAGGGTCTTTTGAACATTTTTTTAAAATTATGGAGTTTTTTATTTTATTTTTAAACATATTTTTTATTTTAAAATTATGGGGTACTGTTAAGGGTTAGGTTAGGTATACAAAGATGCATTGTTCAGGCACCCTTGTTAACATTTTTTAAAAGGTTGAAAAAATTAAGAGTATTTTGTAACATGTTAAAATTATATGAAATTCAAATTTCAGTGTTCATAAATAAAATTTTACATTTTATAAGCCACACTCATTTATTAACATTATTGCCTATTATAAGGCAGCATGAAGCAGTTGTGACAGATACTATATGGCCCACAAAGCCTAAAATATTTACTATCTGGTCCTTTAGAAAAAAAATATGCCGACTCTTATTTTAAGGTATTCATTCTATGTAATGAATTAACGTCTTCTCTATGCATCTAGAATGCTAATAGTTGTGCAACATTCTAGGGAACACTAAGAAAATAAGACACACAAATTATTCCCTGTAGGACTTAATTCTCTCATGGAACCCCAATTAAGCAAGTATACACGTTTATATATTAACGATGGTTCAAGTGTAGAAGCAGTAAGAGTAGAAAAAGATACAAGAACTGAATTGCAGAACTTGAGTTGATAAACCTCATTATACTGAATTATTTTATGAGCATAAAAATAAAAAAATATGGCTCAAGAGAATGGCCGGGCTTAGAGGCTCAGCCTGTAATCCCAGCACTTTGGGAGGCCGAGGCGAGTGGATTGTCTGAGCCCGCAGGTTCCCATGCAACCCGGCAAGACCTCATCTCTAAAATGAATAAATAAATAAGAAAATTATTTAGCTGTGGTAGCACATGCCTGTAGTTCCAGCTATTTGGAAGGCTGAGGTTGAAGGATTGCCGGAGCCCAACAGGTTGCTGGAGTGGCCTCAGGTTGCTGGAGTGGCCTCAAGTGTGCCACTGCACTCCAGCCTGGGCAACAGAGTGAGATTCCAACTCAAAAGAAAAAAAAAAGAAAAGAAAAGAAAAAGAGAGAGA
>NW_007246436.1:96049-120427 GCF_000164805.1 Carlito syrichta
TCAACCCAGACTGGAGTGCAGTGGCCGCTCCCAGCCACCGCAGCCTCGACCTGCTGGGCTCCGGCAATCCTTCCACCTCAGCCTTCCAAGTAGCTGGAACTACAGGTGCACGCTACCACGCCCGGCTGATTTTGATTTATTGTAGAGATGAGGTCTCGCCAAGTTGCCCAGGCGGGTCTCGAACTCGCGGGCTCAGGCAATCCACTCACCTCAGCCTCCCAAAGGCATGGGATTATAGGCTGAGCCACCGAGCCCAGCAGATTTTTCTTTTTCTCTGTGTTCCCAAAATGTTGACACCACATTTTAACTCACAGGAAAACTTAAGTTTTGACAAACTATCAATGAATCTCTCATAACATGTTTTTTTTTTTTTAAGAGTTGGAATCTCCCTCTATCGCCCAGACTGGAGTACAGTGTCATAACCACAGCCACCGAAGCCTCGATCTGCTGGGCTCAGGTGATACTTCCGCCTTAGCCTTCCAAGTAGCTGAAACCACAGGCATGCACCACCATGCCTGGTTACTTTTTTGATTTATTAGGGAGACGAGGTCTCGCCATGTTGCTCAGGCCAGTCTCGAACCCCTGAGCTCAGACAATCCTCTTGCCTCTGCCTCCCAAAAGTGCTAGCATTCTAGGCATGAGCCACTGCACCTGGCACATCTGTCTTAACTGGAGAACACCTCATCACATCCAATTGTTACTTAAAATTACTTACCCGTGTCCGATCTTCAATGTTGTATATTTTTAATTGCATGGGGATGTTGAAGCTATGCAAAAAATTGCCTCCAAATACTAATGTGTCTGTAGGAGTATACACAGCATGAATCCAGCCTAGAAGAAAGGGAATGGGGGGCAGTGGCTGAAAGCATGCATTACAAGGATGGTCACTCAGAGAACTAGTACAAGACTCCCAGATCACACCCTTCACTCTGGTTCTGCTTCTTAGTGGTTGCTGAAGTTATGTAATCTCTCAGAGTCTCAATTTCCTCTATAAAACCAGAATAAATTATATTTCATATGGCAGCAGGTAACCACTAAATGAGAAAATGCATGTTGTATTTAGCACATAACAGAGTTTTATTTTATTTATTTATTTTTTGAGTTGGAGTCTCACTCTGTCGCCCAGACTGGAGTGCAGTCACATGCTCCAGCCACTGCAGCCTCAACCTGCTGGGCTCCAGCAATCCTTCCACTCAAGCCTTCCAAGTAGCTGGAACTACAGGTGCGCGCTACCACGCCCAGCTAATGTTTTGATTTACTGTAGAGATGAGGTCTCGCCAAGTTGCCCAGGCGGGTCTCGAACCCGTGGGCTCAAGCAATCCACTCACCTCAGCCTCCCAAAGTGCGGGATTACAGGCTGAGCCACTGAGCTTGGCTATCAGAGTTTTAATAAATGTGGCTACTATCTATTAAAGCACCAACTGTGAACCAAGCTCTGTACAAGATAGTTTACATGTATCTTACAACAAAATGAGATACAGAATTAACTATTTGACCAAAGTGATATCTAGCAGGGAAATGCATAATCACAATTCTAATAGAGGTCTGCAACTATAAAAATCTGTGCTCTTTATAAATAACCACTTATTTGGAACTAGTGACTTGATAAAAATACTCTTGGTTCAGCACTCTAGCCCTCTTAGCCATTCCCTAGAAGAGAAGGCAGCTCTTCACCACGAGTTGTGTATCATCTATAGAACAGGTCCTACTTATAGAGATTCTCAATTACTAGGGCTAACGTGAGGCCCAAACATGCAGATCTGAAAAGCCTCTGCTGGCAATTCTGATATACTTTTAGTGCAAAATCGCTGCCCTTTAAAATAAAACAAAAACCAAAACCCAAACCAAAAACAAAACAAAACAAAAAAACCCCCTAAAAGCTGAGCATCTATTCCACAATGGCAGGAAAAGACACCATTGTCTTCTGTCCACCCCGCATCAAAACCATTACTGGTAGTTATCCATCAATTTTTCTTTAAGAAAAGAAGAAGTGGCTAGAGTAATAAACTACCCACTTTTCCACATTCTCCTTACCTGAGGGAATGACGAAGGTATAGCCCTGCTTGAGCTCAATGCGCTGGCAATCTGACACCCGGTCACCCAGAAAGATGTCTCCCTGTTTCCCTGACAGCAGCCAATTCTCGTACAGCTCCAGGTTGTGGGCTGTAGGGGGGATGAGCCAGAAGACCTGTGAGTTAAAAAACTTCAGTCTGTTAACAGCCATTGACATGACCCAGTCGTCTCCCTCAACTGATAAAAAGGTACAAAGTTAAGACTACCAGGTAGAAGACAGGCAAGCAATTCCCCTAGCTATAGAATTTGACTATTTAGGAAATTCTAGAAGGCCCAAGGAAGCAAATCATTCTTAGCCTCCACTTGCTCAAACAGCATTAGGGCTTTCCTGGGGTTTGACTATAAAACCAAGAACCCACCGAGGACTGAGAGAGAAGAGGAGCATTCAGCTCATTACCTAAGGAGTCCCTTATACACCTTTGGATATCTGGCCTCTAGAGTCCTAAGGAGCACAGTGAGTACAATATCTTCAAGAGATTGGCCAGGTTACTTTGTTCCAAAGTAATAACTAAGACAAATAGGACTTAAAGGGATCTAATGTAAACAAAACGACTTTTGGATTTGGAAGTATGGTTGTTCTAGAGTAAGATCTCATATTTTAAAAGGTATTACCTGCTTTCATTCTAGTTCTACTCTTCTCTCACACATGCATTCTGGTAAGGGAAAAAGGGGTAACAGTAGAGTATAACACTATAAACTGGTCACACGTGGTGGCTTACACCTGTAATGCCAGCACTTTGGGAGGCCGAGGCAAGAGGAATGTCTGAGCCCACAGGTTTGAGACCAGCCTGGGCAACGTGGCAAGACCTCATCTCTACAGTCAATCAAAAAATTAGTCGATGCATGCCTGTACTTCCAGCTACTTGGAAGGCTGAGGCAGAAGGATCACCTGAGCCCAGCAGGTCAAGGTTGCAGTGGCTGTGAGTGTGTTGTTGCACTCCAGTCTGGGTGACAGAGTAAGACTCCAACTCAAAAAAAAAAAAAAAAATTCTATGAACCTCTGATACTAACTCTAGATTTCCATTCTCAAATAGCATTCAGAAACATTCCAACAAACTGGAATATAACTCTTTATGAATAAGAATAATCCTTCAAAACTTATTTATATCCTCAAAAATGACTTAAAGTCTTCCTTTTTTGTTCACATTTCAGACCAATGTCTCCATACAAGGAAAGCTGATTTGGATCTTAATTTGCTAATTTCATTGTGACTGTATCCAAAATTTGTGTGCCCTTCCACTATATTATTATACTTCCAAGTACAGACATTATCTGGTCTTCTTGAAATTACTTCCTTGGCTTCATTTGGAGAACTCTGCTTTGGGAGTCTAGAAACAGGACTGTTGAGACTTACTAAGTTCTGTGCCGATACTGGTGTAATGAGTAGACTAGATGAATACTAACTCCTACTGAACACTAGCCAAGAAGGTCAACTTAACCTACAATTCTTTCCCGAGATGACTGAAGACAATTTTCTGACAGATTCATTCCTAGGATATATTAAACATATATATACTGAAGCAAGTCATATAACCAGCTTCAAATTCCAACCCCTGTTACAACTATGACCGTACCTTTCCCCCTTGATGGATATGATACCAAACAGAGGTACCACCAAAGTCCACATGGAAGTCAGTATAGCAGCCTCGAACACTCATCAGACAGTACCTGACCCAAAACAAGCAGCAGCATTAGTGTACTGACAAATAAAGAGGACCCGCCCCACCAAAATGCCACACTCTTCCTATGCAGACTCCCTCTACTCTGCCTTTCACACAATCAAATCCCAGGTGAAAAAAGTACAATTTCAAGTCATCACACTATCAGAAAAACTCGGCATTCTCCCCATTAATCAAGTGATCACATACTATGATATGCTCATACACGCTCTTCCTTTTGGAACTGTAAAGTCTACTCTTTAAATAATTCACCCTTTTGATCATTTAGGACACAGAGTAAAGCTTGTAAGGGAGTAACCCTTCCTAGCTCTCACTTTGGTCTCCCATAGCACACTGAGGAAAACAGAAGGTGTGTCGCTTACTTCTGCACTTTAGGGTACTGCATCTCCAAGATGGCATTTGTTGATTCAGTCTGGCTTTCCTTCAAGTGCCTTGGCCACATGTTGTCTACCCAGTCAATGAAGTCCACCTTTAAAAAGGAGAAGGAAGCATTTAGGCTCCAAGGGAAGAGTTAGGGTTAAAAAGAATTTTAAAGTTTAAAAAAAAAAAAGGGTGGGACCAGAAAAGGATGAGGAAGACCCCCAAAAGGAAAAAAAATGTTTAAAAATATGTAATTTCTTAAAATGTATACCAAAAGACTACAATTTAATTAAAAGCAAATTAAAATAATCTATTGGAGAATCTTAGGGTCCGAAATTATATGTCAGTATACTCATATAACTTGCTGTATTTTTTTTTAATCCAATAAAAGGTGTTGTCTGGAAGGTACCTATAAATTCGCCAAAAGATACACAGTTGTTAGAGTAGCTTAGATGTCAAAAGTTAAAGAAACAAAAAACAAAAAAGAAAGAAAAGATATCCAATATGGATGTGTAGCCTTGCATGGACAATGTGCTATAGAAACTGCTAGGTTAAGCCGGGCTCGGTGGCTCAACCTGTAATCCCGCGCCTTTGGGAGGCTAAGGTGAGTGGATTGCCTGAGCCTGTGGGTTCAAGACCCGACTGGGCAACTTGGCAAGACCTCATCTCTATAATAAATCAAAAATTAGTCGGGCGTGGTAGCGCGTGCTTGTAGTTCCGGCTACTTGGAAGGCTGAGGCGGAAGGATCGCCGGAGCCCAGCAGGCAAGGCTGCGGTGGCCGGGAGCGGCCACTGCACTCCAGTCTGGGCGACAGAGTGAGGCTCCAACTCAATAAAAAAAGAAAGAAAAGAAAAGAAAAAGAAAAGCTGCTAGGTTAGGAATCAGAATCTCCAGGTCTGTCATGTTTTCTCAAGATCATGTGAGACCCTGGAAATCATCTATAAAGAAAACTACGATAACTGCCTCAAAGATATGTTGTAGGATTAACTGAAAATATGTGATAAAATGTTTGAAACAATGTTATCAGCGCTTAGGAATCTGTTTTAAATATTTGCTGAAAAAATTGAGAAGTGAAAGCAGAATGAAATTATTTCAACATTTTACACTAAATCATATCATGTCCTATACCTTCTTCAAATGTCCAACCATTGAACTCCAAAAAACATCCCTAGGGAGATAACATGTGACAGCCAGACAACCATGAATTCAGCACAGTGCTAATGTCAATATCTAACGTGAAGGAGAATTAGGACAAGTTCTTTGAAAGACGTGGTACCTAAGCTTGGCATAAAGGAAATAATGGCATAAAGGAAATAAAGCTTAGGCTGTAAAAACCATGTATCTGGTAAATTTTATAAGAACATCTATATATTTGATTATTTCTCTTACAATGTGTACCTAGACAAATGCACACAACCTGTGCATCATATGAGGCAGTTGTCTAGTGGGCATCCAGATGTTAACTGCAGGAGAGTGTCTGGAAAAGATCACTGCTGACATGGAAGAAAACAAGCAGGATGAGGAACAACCGCTAAGGTTAACTTGCTGCTCCATTTCAATGAATTTCTGCTCAGAGAGTCAACCATTCGAGTCAAGTAATTATCAGGCCTAGAACACCGAATGAGCCCCAGCTGCCTTTCTTTCCTTCAAAGTCTACTTTCTGTTTCTTAACCTATAGCTAGATTTTCCCTCTCCTTGTGTTGTCCTTTGGAATGCCCTTAATGGAATGATGTACTTGATCAATATACTATAAGCTCTCACGTCTGAATGGGGAGGAAAAGATTTGAGAACACATGAGTATTTTTTACCAAGTGTTCATCCACAGAAAGCAGAATAACTCTGGCTAGAATAAGTCACCTGCAGCAACAATGTCAGTCATTCCTGCCTCCCTTTCTCTAGAATTATTAGGTATCTTCTGACTACAGAGAAAATTTGTGGTAACATGTTCATACTTTTCTTCTTAGGTTAATCTTTAGCCTCCAGAGAGGCCCTTTGTTAAATACCCTGCTGCATAGAAGAGCAAGTCTCCAGTAAGAATAATCACCAGTTACAGCCTGTTCTGTACCAAAACAAAGACCAAGTTGCCAAGGAGTCCAACATCATGAACCTAATCTACCCATACACTATGAAAATCAACTCATGGTCTTCCATGAACTAATTTCTCCATTTCCAAACAAATGTCCACAATGCCAGTTTTTGTGTACCTCCAGTCACTGCTGAAATGACAGCATTATGTGATCTCTTTTCACCACAGAATTCCACTTTATGCTAGCTCCCAAAATGGACACACAAAAGTTGCCCACCTTACCTCCCCGAGCCTACTTTTATGTATGCTATTCCTGCTGCCTGCAATTCTCATCCGTCCCCTTTGCCGCATTATTTCCTTTGTGCCAAGTTTAGGTACCACGTCTTTCAAAGAACTGGTCCTAATTCTCCTTCATCGTAGATTAGGTGGTCCTTCCTATATGCTCACACAATATTCAGTATTTATTCACCTTAATTAAAAAAGAGAGAGAGGGAGAGAGAGGGCATGCCTACATTGTCCAGGTTGGTCTCAAACTCCTGGGCTCAAGTGATCCTTCCACCTCAGCCTCCTGAGCTGCTGGGACAATAGTGCATGCCACCAGCCTGGCTATTTATTCAATTTTGAAGCACTTATATTGTACTTTTCATAAATGCCTATCTTCTTTATTTTTCCTTTGTGAAAAGACCCTTGCTATTTTTTAAAATTTATTTTGAGTTGGGGGTCTCACTCTACAGCCTTGAACTCCTGGGCTCATAAATGTCTATTTTCTTGTCTTTGTTTCCTGAGTCTCTTAAGTGTTTTGACGACAATGATCTTATTTTCCACTCTATCACCAGCACTTAGCACAGTGCTCAGCACTCAGTAGGCACTTGATAAACGAACAGGCAAACTCTAAAGGCAGTGAAGATCGTAGAAAACAAGAGATTATGTAGCTTTAGGTTTAAAAAATACCAATAGTTTATGTTCTATATTTTGATTGTGATGGTACTTACGTGAATAAGTGTTTGTCAAAACTCACTGAAATGTACACTTAAAATGGGTGTGCACTTTATTGCATGTCAATTTTGATCACTACTGAGATATACTGAAAAAGATCTATATAAATGAAGAGTTATGCTATGAAGAAAATACCAGTAGAATAAGCATGTTGTTGTTTACATAGGAAGGTCACAGAAAGCTTGCTTGCTTTTAGGACGTGATCTTGGCAATTGCTCACTCAATCTTACCAGCCAAGTTTTCAATCTTTCTGAAAGATACTAGTACATTGTGGCCTCAGCCCTCTTAATAATTTTTTACTTCTGAATGTTCCCATAGGTTCCACTCCTCCGTGATTGTACAGCATTTTTCTAATTTTTATAAAATGATGCAGCATTTTAATCATTAAAACTAGGGACAATAGGCCAGGTGCAGTGGCTCACGTCTACAATCCCAGCACTTTGGGAGGCTGAGGTGAGAGGACTGCCTGACCCCATGGGTTTGAGAACAGCCTGGGCAACTTGGCGAGATCTCATCTCTACAACAAATCATAAAATTAGCCAGGCATGGTGGCGCATGCCTGTAGTTCCAGCTACTTGGAAGACTGAGGCTGAAGGATCACCTGAGCCCAGCAGGTCAAGGCTGCAGTGGTCGTGAGCGTTGCCACTGCACTCTAGTCTGGGCAACAGGGTGAGAATTCCAACTCAACAAACGAACAAACTAGGGTCAAAATGAATAAATTCAAGATGCTACACAGAAGTCTTCATGTGGAATAATCACACATTTCTAAATCTTAATAATGGAAAAGTATGATACAGGTCAAGTTTATATTTATAGTTGCAATCATATTATTTTTAAATTAAAATTCTAGGGACATTAAGGAAATGCAATTATAAACAATGTTACTGTAATTCTTACATCCCACTTTTATGCAACTCTTTATTTATTAAGTGAATCATGTTTGACTAATAAAAAGGCTAAAATCTAGCCAACTGTCTTCCTGTACTTCCACATGACCAAATAAACAATGATAACTAATATAAAAATAATTATTTTCTTCTGTGGGGAAAAGTCTTTCTTAATTAGAAATGCTGTTTTTAGTTGTAGCATCTCCAGTAACAGGAAGCAATAATACAAAATTACACCGTCTCTTCAGAAAATACTCTAAGCATTTCCCCACATTGTCTACACATATCAATGTATTAGTGATAATAATGATATAACTTAGTAGTAGGTGGAAGCTGTACATATACTAAGATGCTACACGCAATCACCACATTTCAACTTTGAAAGTCAAAAAGTATAAGGATAATTTCAATGAAGACAGGTTAAAACACTGAGAACTTGACTTCAAAAAATAACTAAAACTTGTGTGCCATCGTAAGAATGTCAGAGCTCGAATTAAAGCAATGAACAAACATTAAAAAAAAAAAAGACGCCGGGCTCGGTGGCTCAGCCTGTAATCCCACGCCTTTGGGAGGCTGAGGTGAGTGGATTGCCTGAGCCCGTGGGTTCGAGACCCGCCTGGGCAGCGAGACCTCATCTCTACAATAAATCAAAAAAAATCAGCCGGGCGTGGTAGCGCATGCCTGTAATTTCGGCTACTCGGAAGGCTGAGGTGGAAGGATCGCCGGAGCCCAGCAGGTCGAGGTTGTGGTGGCCGGGAGCGGCCACTGCACTCCAGTCTGGGCGACAGAGTGAGACTCCAACTCAAAAAAAAAAAAAAAAAAAAGACTAAAACATTCCAAGTTCTGCCATACTAGGTGGAATACTTTACTCAGGCAAGTTCTGGGTCAGGAATAAAATTGCGGGGTGGGGGTGAGGCCCAAACATGACTAGGTATATTCCAAAAATGAAACCAAGCTCCCTCAAGGTAACAGTGTTCCCAACATCCTGTAGACAGCCACTACTTTGCAAAGAGATGAGTTAAATAAAAATCTGCCTTCATGAGAGCGAAGGATCAAAACAAACTAACTTTCCCTTAAGCTGGGTTGCTAGCCTGTTAGTACTAGTCACCCACCGATCCTACTCAAGCAACCATCTCATAAAACACTCGCCTGGCTCTAAACTAGTTTTCTCTTAAGCTGCTGCTCAGTAAGTGTAAACCTACAGGATAGAAACGTCTTAAGCAAACTTCCCGGCAATACTTATCTGATAAGAGAGAATTTTAATACTCCTCTCTGTTACATGCAAAGGTCAATGTTTCTAAATCAAGTGGTTGGTGATGCAAATCAAAATGACCCTGCGCTATATAAAACTGAGTGATTTTGGAATATGAAGTCTTCTAAAAAACATAAGTTATTCTTATCAATAGCCTTTTCTGCCTCCAGTTTAATCTTGGTATGTGCATAAAGTTATAAATTCTCGCAGCAGAAAGACAACCCTTTGGGTGACAATGACGATATGGAGAAAATGATCAGACTAACCGTGGAGGGCCTCTGCACCATGTTCTCCAGCCTAGTGTGGCTAAACTCTAGGCTGATGACATTATAGAGTTTCTCTCGCTCCTCCTCTGGGGTCTCATAGTAGCGTGTCCACTGAGCCATGGTCATTTCGATGCCTTTCTGTGTGTTCACATCCATGACATCCACCATGCGACGACTCCCTGCCACAAAAGATGCAGACGTTAACCATCTCTACCAAGCAACTGGTATCCTTAAATGTAGTAATAACATGAAACAAAAGCGCAAGGAAACAAACTATCCTTTCTTCTTTTCAGTAACAGGCAAGGAAAGTTCTCACCTAACAGGGATAATCAAAATCCAATCACAGAGAACTGGAAAGGTGATAGGTAATGTTAACAATAATAATCACCCCCCAAGGAATGTTTACTATCAATTGTTGAATTTTTCCTACAATATATCACTTAATTCTAACAATTCTAAATGTTAATAAGCACTAATCTCCATTTCCTACATAAGAAAACAGGTGTTAGGTAACTTGCAGAACAAAGCAAGTCAACTTTACTCAGGCTGTTTTGATGCAGGTTTGAAGATTAATCTAATCTATCCCACAGCTTGAATAAAGAATGCACTTTTTAGTGAATTTTATCTATTCTTCTGTTTAACTGGTTTATTTCCCGAAACTGTCAATAATTATTTCTGACATAAAGTCTCCTTTTTTCTTTCCTACATACTACCCTATGAAGAATAAAGACCCCTTTTCATGCCTTCCACAAATAATTTATGGAATGATAAGACATCATGGTAGATACAAAAATCTGTATCAGATTCTCAATCACCTATAATAACTACAACAAAATACAAAATGCCACGAGAGTTAGCATAAAACAGCAGGAGGAGAAACCAACAGCTTTGGAGTCAAAGAGACTTAAGTTTAAATCTCAGTGAGACCTAAGTTTAAATCTCAGCTCCAATATTGCTTGGGCAGGTTATATAACTTCTCTGAACCTTATTATCTTCTAGATAGTTAATACCACTTCGTGGGCTACTGTGAAAATTTAAAACCAATTAAGTAAAATGTTTAACACAAAGTGTGTGCTCAATTAAGCAGTAGTAATAAACAAAAGAAAACCATCATATTTTTATTTGACCAATCAGAAAAAGAGAGGGAAGAATAAATAGAATTCTAACAAGAAATGATTCTTACAAGACAATTCCAAGCAGAGGCAACAGCATAAGCCAAAAGATTCAGAAAATGGTAGTAAGGGAAGGGAGAGAGAAAATAAAAAACTACCACTACTGTCCGCCTTATAAGACAAATCAACACCTACTATGTACCTGGCCTTGTTGGTATAACAGATAGTATTCGGACCTGATCCCTTGACTTTAAGAAGTTTACAGTCTAGTTAGCAATAACAGATAACAACCAAGAAGAGGATATGGCCACAGTGAAGTAGACAGGGAAAATATATATTACAATATAACCAGCAATGAAAGGCAATAGACTGAAACTATCCTTCATATTTTAGAAAAAAAACTGAACACCAAATCAAAACAGCCAAGAGACCACTTCATAACCATTAGGATGGCCGTAATTTCAAAAACAGAAAATACCAATTACTGGCAAAAATGAAGAGAAATTGGAACTCTGGTTATTATTATTGGTGGGAATGTAAAATGGTGTAGGCACTAAGAAAATTGGGTTGGCAGTGCCTCACTAACTCAACACAGGACAACCAGAGAAATCAGCAATCCCATTCCTAGGCATGCATCTGAAAGAACCAAACAAGGTATTCAAATAAAAGCTACAACATGAATATTCACAGCAGCACTATTCACAGTAGCCAAAAGGTAGAAATAACTCGTGTTTATCATTAAATTAATGGATAAATAAAACATCGTCTATTCATATAACATTAGTCAGCCAGAAAAAGGAGTATTAGACAAATAACCACTGAAAACATGCTACACGAAAAAAACCATACACAAAAGGTTACATATTGTATAGCTGTTTCACTTATATAAAATACACAAATTAGACAAATCCACAAAGACTAGTTTTTGCTAAGAGCTAAGGGGAGGTGAGAATGGAGAATAACTGCTTAATGTGTATGGAGTTGCTGTTTGGGATAACAAAAAAATTCTAGAATTAAATAGCAGAGATGGTGCAGATTGTGAATAAAATTAATGAACTGTATACTTTAAAATGGTTACATGACAATGATGTTTCACTGCAAAAAGAAAGCAAAATTTTTTGATGGTTACAACGGTAAATCACAATTTAAAAAATTAAAAATTAAAGTGCTTTTCTTCAAGAGTGTAGAGAAAAAGCAAAGATCCATTCTACTAACACTTCCAGAACTCTTAGTACGGGCATACTTTGGAGATATTGTGGGTTCGGTTTCAGACCATTGCAATAAAGTTAAATATCACAATGTTACATGAATTGTTTGGTTTCCCAGTGCATATCAAAGTTATGCTTATGCTATACCGTAGTCTACTAAGTGTGTAATTGCATTATGTCTATAAAAACAACGTACATACCTTAATTTAAAACTACTTTATTGCTAAAAAATGCTAATCATCATCTGAGCCTTCTGTGAACATAGGCAGGTGGAGGTGTCTGCCTCCATGGTGAGGGCTGCTGACTGATCAGTGTGGTAGTTGGTGAAAGTTGGGGAAGCTGTGGCAATTTCTTGTATTTTCTTTTTTTAAGACAGAGTCTTGCCAGGCACAGTGGCTCATGCCTGTAAGCCCAGAAGTTCGAGACCAGCCTGGGCAACTCAGCAAGACTTCTTCTCTACAATAAATTAAAAAATTAGCCGGGTGTGGTGATGCATGCCTATAGTTCCAGCTGTTTGGAAGGCTGAGGTGGAAGGATCGCATGAGCCCAGCAGGTCGAGGCTGTGGTGGCTGAGTGTGCTACTGCACTCCAGCCTGGGCGACAGAGTGAGACTCTGACTCAAAAACAAAACAAAACAGGGTCTTGCTCTGTCACCCAGGCAGAAATGCAATAGCAAAACCAAGGCTCACTGCAGCCTAAACCTCCTGGGCTCAAGTGATCCTCCCACCTTAGCCTCTTGAACTGCTAGGACTACAGGGATACACCACCATGCCTGGTGAGTTTTTAAATTTTTTGTAGAAACAGTCTCATTATAATTGCCCAGACTGGTCTTGAACTCCTGGCCTCAAGCGATTCTCCAGCCCCAACCTCCCAAAGCTCTGGAATTACAGGCATGAGCCACCATGCCCAGACACAAATGCTTAAAACAGACAACAATGAAGTCTGTGGTATCAGTAGGTTCTTCCTTTCACAAGAGTTCTCTGCAGCATGTGATGCTATCTGACAGTATTTTACACACAGAACTTCTTTCAAAATTGCAATCAATCCTCTTCAACTCGGTCACTGCTTTATCAATTCAGTTTATACAATAAATCCTTTGTTGTCATTCTGCAAACAGTACCGTTATCAACAATATTCACAGCATCTTCATCAGTAGATTCTATCTCAGCAAACTCCTTTCTTTGCTCATCCATGAGAAGCAACTCGTCTGTTCAAGTTTCATCATGAGATTGAAGCAATTCAGTCACATTTTCAGATCTCATTTCGAATTCCACTGCTCTTGTTAGTTCCCCCACATTTAAAATTACTTCCTCTACTGAAGTCTTGAATCTCTCAGTCATCCATGTGGGTTAAAATCAACTTCTTCCAAATTCCTATTAATGCTGATATTTTGATCTCCTTCCATGAATTAGGAACCTTTTTTAACGTGATTTTTAAATTTTTTTATTTTAAAGATGCGGGATACAATTCAGGATTAGGTATGCAAATAGTCATCGTATAGGTAAAGTTTGGGCATCCCTATGGTTCCCACTTTGCCTGGTTTGAGATCAGGTATCCTTATTGATGTTGTGTCGTTGTCCCGTCCCACCCCCCGCACCCCCGGCAGTATCCTGCTACTGCCAATCCCTTTCATATAGTATTATGGTAAAGTTCCAGCTCCACTTATGAGTGAGAACATGTGGTACTCTGTTCTTTGTTTCTGTGATAGATCACTGAGTATGATAGACTCTAAATCCATCCAAGTTGCTGTAAGTCCATATACTTGTCCTTCTTCATGGCTGCCTAATATTTCATTGTGTATATGTGCCATCTTTTTAAAATCCAGTCCAGTTTTGACGCGTAGCATAGTTGGTTCCGTGTTTTTTTGAGTTGTACATCCCATCAGAGCAATGAGCAGTAATATTTGACAGGAATCTTTTTTTCAGAACAGTACCTGCATGATCAATGTTTGTATACCTAGCCCTGAATTGTACCCCACATCTTTATAATAAATAAATTAATTAATTAAAAAATAAAGACTGCCCTCTTAAATGGCTGTGGTTTGTGGCGTCCCAAAACAATTACCACAGTGACATCAAGGATCACTGAGCACCATAACAGATATAATAACAGTAGAAAAGTTTGAAATATGCAAGAATCACCAAAATGTGACAGAGACATCAAGTGAGCACACACTGTTAAAAAAAAATGCCACTGATGAACTTCTCTGACTCAGTGTTGCCACACACCTTCAATTTGTTACCTACAAAGCAGAATAAAATAAAATAAGCAAGCACTATGTGTATGCACCAGAACACTTGAATAAAATAATGATGATGACAGTGGTCACAGTAATACCTAACATCTTCTGAGAATTGAGTACAAAGGACCCTTAAACAATGCAGGCTTGAACTACATGGACTGATGTATACAAGAATTTTTTTCTACCTCTGCCACCCCAAAAGAGCAAGACCAATCCCACCCCTTCTTCCCCAGCCTACTCAATGTGAAGACGACAAAGATGGAGACTTTTATGATCATCCAATTCCACTTAATAGTAAATATGTTTTCCTTATGAGTTTCCTAGTAACATTTTCTTTCCTCTAGCTTATTTTATTGCAAGAATATAGTATACATTATGTATAACATACAAAATATGTGTTAATCGACTGTTTATGCTACTAATAAAGCTTCTAGTAGGTCATTAGTAAAGTTTTTGCTTTTGAGTCTGAGTCTCACATTATTGCCCAGGCTGCAGTGCAGTGGCACGCTCATGGCTACTGCGGCCTCAACCTGCTGGGCTCAGGTGATCCCTTCACCTCAGCATTCCAAGTAACAGGAACTACAGGGATGTACCACCTTATCCAGCTAATTTTTTGATTTATTGTGGAGACGAGGTCTTGCCATGTTGCTCAGGCTGGTATTGAACTCTTGGGCTCAGGTAATCCTCTCCCTTCTGCTTCCCAAAAGTGCTGAGATTACAGGCATGAGCCACTGCGCATGGCCAGTAATTAAGTTTTTTGTTTGTTTGTTTTTTGAGTTGGAGTCTCACTCTGTTGCCCAGGTTGGAGTGCAGTGGCACACTCATAGCCACGGCAGTCTCGACCTACTGAGTTCAGGTGATCCTTCTGCCTCCGTCTTCCAAGTAGCTGGAACTACAGGCATGTATCACCACACCCAGCTAATTTTTGATTTCTTGTAGAGATGAGGTCTCACCAAGTTGCCCGGGCTGGTCTCGCACCCATGAGCTCAGGCAATCCTCTCACCCTGGCCTCCCCAAGTGTTAGGATTATAGGCATGAGCCTCCGCACCCAGTCAGTTAAGTTTTTGAAGAGTCCAAAGTTATATGTGGATTTCACTGTGTAGAAGGTCTGTGCCCTACACCCACATTTTGTTCAAGGGTCAACTATAGATGCTAGACACTGTTCTATGCACTTCACGTTTAAGTAGCTCGTCCAAGGTTACACAGATAATAATTAGTGGAGCTGGGATTTGAACTCAGTTTTGTTGCAGAGTCCATACTCTCAACCAATATAGCCTATCATATAAAGTCAACATCAAAGAATGATTTTCTTCTTTCTGGGACATAAACTGATACTGAAGAAAGAACAGTCTACCTTGGGTTGAAAAGAAGAACTGGATTAGCAAAAGTGTATGTACTGATAAAGAATTATTGTAATCAATATTTTGTTCACTACATTTTGACAATCATTAGCTATATAATAAACAAAAAAAAACCCTAGACAAAAGGAGTCACCAGTTGAAATTTCTGATAAGTCTGTTATGGTTAGACATAATCACGGCTTCATTTTTGAGTCTGGGTTTCACTCTGTTGCCCTGGTTGGAATGCAGTGGCACACTCACGGTTCACTGCAGCCCTGATTTCCTGAGCTCAGGCAATTCTTCCGCCTCGGCCTCCCAAATAGCTGGGACTATAGGCCCGCACCACCACATCTGACTAACTTTTGGATTTTTTTGTAGCGATGAGGTTTTGCTATGTTGCCTAGACTGGTCCCAAAACTCTGGGATCAAGCAATCCTCCCACCTTGGCCTACCAGAGTGCTGGGATTACAGGTACGAGCCACCCTGCCTGGCCCACTGCTTTATTTTAAAAACAGCAAAGATATACAGGATCATCTAAGGGCCTATTTAGAAAATATAAGGTTACAAAGGGCTTCCAAAGATCACTATTAGCAGAAAATAGATTACTGGGAAAATGGAAAGTGGTAAGGAAGTGGGAAGAAATTCAAAGACTGGTGATTAAGTTCTTATATATTTGTATAGCTCAGAAATTTGAATATTATATTCAGAAGCATACTTTGCTTTATTTCCAAAATACACAAAATAAAATTTACTGTCTTTTTTTGTTTATGTTTTTGTTTGAGTTGGAGTCTCACTCTGTCGCCCAGACTGGAGTGCAGTGGCCGCTTGCGGCCACCGAAGCCTCAGTCTGCTGGGCTCCAGCAATCCTTCTGCCTCAGCCTTCCAAGTAGCTGAAACTACAAGCGCGCGCTGCCATGCCCGGCTAATTTTTTTTTTATTTATTGTAGAGATGAGGTCTCACCAAGTTGCCCAGGCAGGTCTCAAACCTGCGGGCTCAGGCAATCCACTCACCTCAGCCTCCCAGAGGCACAGGATTATAGGCTGAGCAACCAAGCCCGGCTACTATCTTTTTTTTGAGTCGGAATCTCACTCTGTTGTCCAGGCTGGAGTGCAGTTGCACAATCATGGCTACCGCAGCCTCAACCTTCTGGGCTCTGGAGACCCTTCCACCTCATTCTTCCAAGCAGCTGGGACTTTAGGTGCATACTACCACACTTGGCTAATTATTATTATTATTATTTGAGTCGGAGTTTCACTCTGTCATCCAGACTGGAGTTCAGTTGCATACTCACAGCCACCACAGCCTTGACCAGCTGGACTCAGGCAACCCTTCCACCTCTGCCTTTCCAAGTAGCTGGAACTACAGGCGTACACTACCACACCCAGCTTATTTTTTGATTTATTGTGAAGATGAGGTCTCACCAAGTTGCCCAGGCTGGTCTCAAACCCCTGGGCTCAGGAAATTCTCTCAGTTCTGCCTTCCAAAGTGCCGGGATAATAAGCGTGAGCTACTGTGCCCAGTCAAAATACACTATCTTAACCATTTTTAGGTGTATAGTTTAGTTGTCAAATACATTTACAATGTGGTGCAATCTTCACAATCATCTGTGTCCATAACACGTTGATCTTGTAAAACCAAAACTCTATGCCTGTTTTAACTCCTCATTTCCCCCTCCTTCCAACAACCACAATTCTTAGACTCTATGATTCTGACTTCTCTACTTAACTCATATGCGTGAAACCACACAATATGTGTCTTTGTGGCTGGCTTATTTCACTTAGCATAAGTTCTCCAGATTCATGCAAGTTGTAGCATATGTGAGAATTTCCTTCCTTTTTAAGGCTAAAAAACACTGCATAGTATGGACATACTACATGTTGCTTATTCATTCATTGTTGACGAACACAGGTTGACTCCACATTTTAGCCATTGTGAATAATGCTACTATAAACATGGTATATAAATACCTCTCTCAAAACCCTGGTTTCAATTCTTTTGGATACAAACCCAAAAGAAAAACTGCTGGATCATATGGCAGTTCTATTTCTAATTTTTTGAAGAACTGTCACACTCTTTCCTGTAGTAGCTGTACTGTTTTACATTCCCACTAATAGTGCACAAGGGTTCCAATTTCTCCAGATCTTCACCAACGTTTGTTAATTTTCTGTTTTTTCAATGGTAGCCATCCTAATGGGTGTAAGGTGATGTCTCATTGTAGTTTTGATTAGAATCTCCCTAATGATCAATGATATTGAGCATCTTTTTATGTGCTTTTTGGGCATTTGTATTAGTCTGTTGGCTTTATTTGGAGAAATGTCAACTGAAGTCCTTTATTCCTCCCCAACCTTTTTTTGACATAGGGTCTCACTATGTTGCCCAGGTTGGTCTCAAACTCCTGGGTTCAAGCAACCCTCCTGCCTCTGCCTTCCAAGTAGCTGGGATCATAGGTGCAAGTCACTGCACCCCAGCCCTTAGCCCATTTTAAAAAATGTTCTATCTTAAAGATGTGGGGTACAATTCAGGGTTAGGACTACAAATGGTCATTGTACAGGTAAAGTTAGGCCTCGCTTTGGTCCCCACGACTTTCCCAGTTTTGAACCAGGTTGCTTGTTTATGGTATGGAATGCCTTTTTATTTTGTTGATGTCTTTTACTGCACACTTTTCTTTAGTTTTCAAGAAGCCTAATTTATCTACTTTGCTTTTGCCTGTATATATTCAAGAAATCACTGCAGGCCAGGAGCAGTGTTTCACGCGATAATCCCAACACTTTGGGAGGTCAAGGTGAGAGGATTGCTTGAGTCCGGGAGTTCAGACCAACCTGGGCAATATAGCAAGACTTCATCTCTACAAAAGCATAAAAAAAATCAGCTGCGCATGGTAATGCACGCCTGTATTCCCAGGTACTCAGTAGGTTGAGGTGGGAGGCTCACTTGAGCCCAGGAGCTCAAGGTTACAATAAACCTTGATCGTGCCACTGCACTCCAGACTGGATGACAAAGTAAGACCCTGACTCAAAAAACAAACAAAAAAGAAATAAACCACTGCAAAATTCAATGCCATTAAGCCTTTGCTCTGTGTTTTCTTTTAAAAAATTTTACGATTTTAGGTCTTGGATCCACTTTGAGCTAGTTTTTGTATATAATGTTAGGTAAGCATTCAACTTCATTCTTCTGTGTGTGGATGTCCAGTTTTCCCAGCATCATTTGATGAAAAGACTGTTCTGTCCCTATTGAATGGTCTTGGCACTACTGTCCAAAATCATTTTAAACATTTATGTAAGGGTTCACTTCTGGGCTCTCTAGTCTTATTTCATTTGTCTGTATGTCTAACTTTAAGCCAGTACCATACTATTTTGATAACTGTAACTTTGTGGTAAGTTTTAAACTTAGGAAGTCTGAGTCCTCCATCTTAGTTCTTTTCCAAGAATGTTTTGTTTTTTTCAGGGTCCCTTAAGATTTCATAAGAATTTTAGCACAGCTTTTTCTTTTCTTTTCTTTAACTTTTATCTTTTGATTTGGAGTTTCACTCTTTGGCCCATGCTGGAGTGCAGAGGCACAATCACAGCTCACCACAGCCTTTGACCGCCTGTGCTTAGGTGATCCTCTTGAATAGCTGGGACTACAGGAATACGTGACCTAGCCCGGCTAATTTTAAAATTTTTTGTAGAGACAAGGTCTCACTATGTTGCCTAAGCTGGTCTTGAGCTCCTGGGCTCAATCAATCCTCTTGCCTCAGCCTCTCAAAGTGCTAGGAGTACAGGCGTGAACCACTGCACTCGGCCTATAGCTTTTATGATGTTAAGGTAGTTTCTTTCTATTTCTAGTTTGTGGAGTGCTTTTTTCTTTATAATCATGAAAAGGTGCTGAATTTTTATCAAATGCTTTTTCTGCATCAATTGAGACTATCACGTGATTTATCCCCTTCATTCTGTTAATGTGATTGATTTTAATATGTTGAATCACCTTTACATCTCAGGAATAAATCCTACTTGGTTACAATGTATAATCCTTTTAATATGCTGCTGGATTTAGTTTGCTAGTATTTTGTTTAGGATTTCTGCATTGATGTTCACAAGGGTTATTATAATTAGTCTAAAGTTTTCTTTACTTGTACTTTGTCTGGCTTTGGTACCAAGGTAAAGCCAGCTTCACAGATAAGAAGTGTTCCCTCTTCAATTATTTGAAAAAGTTTGAGGAGGGCTGGTATTAATTCTTCCAAATGCTTGGTAGAATTCACCAATGAAGCTCTTCTTTGTTGGGAGATTTTTGAATAGTGATTCAAGTTACTTACTGGTTATAATATAGCTCTAAGGAAATTTTCTATTATTTAGTGACTTCGCCTTGATAAGTTTTGTGTTTTTAGGAATCTGTTCATTTCATCAAGGTAATCCAATTTGGCAAACAACTGCTCATAGTATTCTCTTATAAGCCTATTTCTGTAGAATTGGCAGTAAAATCCTCACTTTCATTTTTTATTTTAGTAATTTGATTTTTCCTTAGCCTATTTAACTAAAGGTTTGCCAATTTTTGTTGATATTTTCAAAGAACCAACTTCTGGTTTTTGTGTCTTTGATTTTCAGTTGTTTTTCCATTTTCATTTGTCTCTGTGCTAATCTTTATTATTTCCTCTGTTTTCTAATTCTATAAGTTGTAAAGTTAAGTTGTTGATTTGAAACTTTAAAAAAAAAGTGGGGGGGGATCTTGCCATGTTGCCCAAGCTGACCTCAAGCAATCTTCCTGCCTCTGCCTCCTGCATAGCTGGGACTACAGGAATGCCCAGCAATTTCTTAGATTTTTTTGTTTTTTGTTGAGTTGGAGTCTCACTCTGTTGCCCAGGCTGGAGTACGGTGGCACACTCACAGACACTCCAGTGTCAACCTGCTGGGTTCCAGCGATCCTTCAGCCTCAGCCTTCCAAGTAGCTGGAAATACTGGCGTGTGCTACCAAGCCTGGCTAATTTTTGATTTACTGTAGAGATGAGGTCTTGCCAAGTTGCCCGAGCTGTTTTCAAACCCACAGGCTCAAGCAATCCACTCGCCTCGGCTTCCAAAAGTGCTAGGATTACAGAGTGAGCCACCAAGCCTGGCCTGACTTCTTATTTCATAATGTAAGCATTTACAGCATAAATTTCCTCCTTAGCACTGCTTTCGGATTCCCATAACTATTGATATGCTGTAAGTATTTCCTAATTTGCCATGTGATTTCATCTTTGGTTCACTGGTTAAGAGTGTGTTGTTTAATTTCACAATTTTGTGAACTTTCCCATTTTAGTTCAGTACTAATTTCTAACTTCATCCCATTGTGGTTGGAGAAAATACTTTGATGTCCATTTAAAAAAAATCTATTGAGAATTTGTAGCCTAACATATGGTCTATTCTGTATATTTGAACAGAATGTGAATGCTGCTGCTGTTGGGTATTCTGAATGTCTGTGAGATCTAGTTGGTTTATTGTATCAAGTCCTTTATCTCTTCACTTGTATTCTGTCTGGTTGTTCTATCCGATAATGAGGGGGTACTGAAGTCTTCAACTATTATTGTACAGAAATATCTATTACTCCTTCAGTCTGTCAATTTTTGCTTCATATATTTTGATAGTCTGTTAGGTACATAAATATTTATAATTGCTATGTCTTCTTTCTATATTGAAACCTTTACATATGTCTCTTATCTATGTCTTTGTCTCTTGTAACCATTTTTTTTTAGTCTGTTTTATCAGATACTAATATAGCCACCCCTGGTCTTTTGGCTACTATTTGCATGGAATATATTTTTCTATCATTTCAGTTTCAATTTATTTATGTCTTTAGAATTTTAGTGAATCTCCTTTAGAAAGCATATAGTTAGCTGGGTTCGGTGGCTCAGACTGTAACCCGCGCCTTGGGAGGCTGAGGTGAGTGGATTGCCTGAGCCCGTGGGTTTGAGACCTGCCCGGGCAACTTGGTGAGACCTCATCTCTGAAATAAAAAAATAAAAAAATTAGCCGGGAGTGGTAGCACGTGCCTGTAGTTCCGGCTTCTTGGAAGGCTGAGGTGGAAGGATCGCCGGAGCCCAGCAGGTTGAGGTTGCAGTGGCCGGGAGCGGCCACTGCACTCTAGTCTGGGCGACAGAGTGAGACTCCAACTCAAAAAAAAAGAAAGCATATAGTTGGATCATGCTATTTTTACTATTTTTACCCATTATGCCAATATCTGGTATTTTGATTAGAGTCTAATCCATTAACAATTAAAGTAATTACTAGTAAAAAGCAACATACTTGTCATAATTGCTATTTTATTTCTAAAGCCTTACAGTTTTTGTCTCTCAGTTCCTAAATTACTGTCTTCTTTTGTGTTTAATCTTTTTGTAGTAAAACATATAAATTCCTATCTCATTTCCTCCTGTATATATTCTATAGCTATTTTATTTTTGGTTGTCATGGGGATTACATCTAACATCCTAAACACTCTATTCTGAATTAATATCAGCTTGACTTCAACAACAAACCAAAAATATGTTTCTTTATAGCTCTGTTTCTATTCCTATTGGTTGTTGTCACAAAATCACATCCTTATATGCTGTATGCCCCAACAAACTAATTATTCTTTTATTTATAAGTCTTTATAGAAATGGCATCTCTGCTATGTTGCCCAGGCTGGTCATATTCAAGCAACCCTCCCACCTCAGTTTCCCAAGAAGCTGGGATTATAGGCATGTGCCACAGTATCGGCTCTGATGATTCTTTTAAATGCATTCGTCTCTTTAACCATGGAGAAAATGTGAAGTTACAACCAAAGTTTCAATAATACTAGCTTTTAGACTAATAACTGTCTGTTAAAAAAAAGCATTAGTCTCTTAAATCACGTAGAAATCACAGCAATCAGGTAAAAAAACAAAAAGAAACTATAAGCTAGTGTTACAGTAACACCAGCTTTCAAAATGATCCATATATTTAGCTTTATTGAGATTATTTCTTCACATGGCTTCAAGTTACTATCTTTCATTTCACCTTGTAGGACTCCCTTGAGCATTTCTTGCAGGGCAGGTCTAGTGGTAACAAACTCCCATAGCTTCAGTGTATCTGAAAATGTCTTAATTTCTCCTTCCTTTGCAAAAATGTTAAGGACACTTTTGTCAGGTACAGGATTCCTGGTTGATAGTCTTTTGTTGTTGTTTGTTTGTTTTCTTGTAGCACTCTGAATATACTGGCCCACCACCTCCTGGCCTCTAAAGTTTCTGATGTGAAATTTGTTCATCGTCTTACTGAGTACCACTTTATGTGATGCGTCACTTCTCTCCTGAGACTTTCAAAAGTTTGTCATTGTCTTTCAAAAGTTTGATTTTTATGTATCTCAGTGAGGGTCTCTTTGAGCTCATCTTACTAAGAGTTCACTGAGCTATCTGGATGTTTATATTTATTGTTCTTTCATTAAATTTGGGCAATTTTCAACCATTATCTGATCAAACATAAATCCTCTCTGTCCTTTTCTCTATTTTTCTTCTGGTAATTGATAATATGTATGCTGGTCTGCTTAATAGTGTCCAACATGTCCCATCAGGCTCTATCTTAGTCTACATTGTGTTGTTGCAACAGAGTACCTGAGTAGGTTCATTTATAATGACCAGACACTGACTGGTTCACAGTTCTGGAGGCAAGGCCAATATCAAGGTGTCAGCATCTGGCAGGGACCTTTCTGCTACATCATTACATGGTGGAAGGCAAGCAGATGTGAAAAAGCAAGAGGGTGAGAGAAACCAAAAGGGGGGCAAAACTTGCCCTTTCATAACAGCACCAATCCCACACGAGGATGGAGTCCTTGTGGACTAATCACCACACAAAGGCCCCACCTCTTAATACTGTTACAATAGTAATTAATTTTCAACATGGGCTTTGGAGGGGATAACATTCAAACTATAGTAGGCTCTGTTAACTTTTCTTCAATATTGTCACTCTGTTCCTCAGACTCAATCATTTCCACTATCCTTGCAGGGCACAGTGGCTCACGCCTGTAATCTCAGCACTTTGGGAGGCAGAGCCGAGAAGACTGCCTGAGCCCAGAGGTTCAAGACCAGCCTGGGCAATTTGGTGAGACCTCGTCTCTACAATATATCAAAAAAATTAGTCAGGTGTGATGGTGAGCACCTGTAGTTCCAGCTACTTGGAAGGATGAGGCAGAAAGATTGCCTGAGTTCAGCAGGTTGAGGGTGCAGCAGCCATAAATGTGCCACTGCACTCAAGCCTGGGCAACAGAGTGAGACTTCTATTCAATAACAATAACAACAACAATAATAATAATTTCCACTGTCCTAGCTTCAAGTTCACTGATTCTTTCTTTTCCTTCTTCAAATCTGCTTTTGAATTCTTCTGGTGAATTTTTCATTACAATAACTTATTGTACATCTCAGCTCCAGAATTTTTCTCTGGTTTAAGTTTTTTTTTCTTTTGAGTTGAAATCTCAACTCTGTTGCCCAGACTGGAGTGCAGTGGACGCTCCCAGTCACTGCGGCCTCTACCTGCTAGGTTCCAGCAATCCTTCCGCCTCAGCCTTCCAAGTAGCTGGAACTACAGGTGTGCACTACCCACACCCGGCTAATTTTTTAATTATTGTAGAGACAAGGTCTCGCCAAGTTGCCTGGGTGGGTCTTGAACCCACGGGCTCAGGCAATCCATTCATCTCAGCCTCCCAAAGTGCTGGGATTACAGGCTGAGTCACCAAGTCTGGTCTAGTTTAAGTTTCTGTATATCTTTACTAATAGTTGCTTTATTCATACATTGTTTTCTTGACTTTCTCCACAAATGCCTTTAGTCCTTTGAGTATGTTTAAGACAGCTGTTTTAAAATCTTTGTCTAAGCCGGGCTCAGTGGCTCAACCTGTAATCCCGCGCCTTTGGGAGGCCGTGAGTGGATTGCCTGAGCCCGCGGGTTCAAGACCCGCTTGGGCAGCAAGACCTCATCTC
>NW_007246436.1:120995-126212 GCF_000164805.1 Carlito syrichta
TTTTGATTTATTGTAGAGATGAGGTCTCGCCAAGTTACCCAGGCAGGTCTCGAACCCACGGGCTCAGGCAATTCACTCACCTCAGCCTCCCAAGGGGGAGGATTACAGGCTGAGCCACTGATCCCGGCTGCTACAGGTTTTTTGATTGTCGTAGGCTATGTCTGTGCCAGGTATTAACTCAAGGTATTCCTGGGTCTGAGTCTGTACCTTTCCCTGGATGTGTGCAGTAACTTTCTAATTTTCCCTGTATATGTAGTTGTTTCTGGATGCCCTAGCCCCGCCCTCCCTTTTTTTTCTTGAGTTGGAGTCTCACTGTCACCCAGGCTAGAGTGCAATGGCATGCTCACAGCCACTACAGCCTTGACCTGCTGGGCTCAGGTGATTCTTCTGCCTCAGCCTTCCAAGTAGCTGGAACCACAGGCTTGCGCCACCACACCCAGCTAATTTTTTTGATTTATTGTAGAAGAGAGCTTGCCAAGTTGTCCAGGCTGGTCTCAGGCAAACCTCTCACTTCCACCTCCCAAAGTGCTGGATTACAGGCATGAGCCACCTCACCCAGCATGAATGACTTAGTCCTTATGTCTGGCTCCCAAAAGGAAAGAGAGAAAAATGAAAGGGGAGTACGCATAAGGGTAACAGCCCTTTAAATGCTCTGGAAGTCACTTCAGTTGGAGGGAAGGTGCTTGCAACAACTGAGGGAAGATACAACAATTGCTCCCTCCTCTTTATGTGTACTTCTGTGTTCAGAAGCAGCAATAAATAAGCACAGCACCGATCCCTGATATCTGGAGGACAGGGTCCTATTTATCCACCCTGGCTTTCGCAAGCTGTTCTGGGAAACACATGTACAGCTGCTTGCCATGAGGCCAGGTTGGCAGAGAAGAATGGATAGCTGCTACTGTGCTAAGACGTGAAATTAACTACACTTCTGTTCAAGACTTCCCTTGGAAGCTGCAAGCCTTCAATAGACTCCAGAGTTCCAAAACAGTTATATCATAAAGATTCTGCCAGTGCAATTATTGTCTAGACAGGGAAGCGGCTGTTCCCAGTGCTTCCTACTCTGCCATCTTCCAAGAATCCTCTCTAGGAGCCTACATTTGTAACAAGTATCACAGATGTTTCTGATGCAGGTCATTAGTGGATCACAAACCATAAGAGTGTCTAACAAAAAGAGAAGCTATGGAGGTCTAGCACTTTACGGATTCAGGGAATTATTGTCCTGGAGGTCCATTAACAAAGGAGGTCAAATGATGAACTGGTTAAGTACTCAAGTAGGTTTTCTGAGGTCCCCTGAGAGTTCTGCCTTGTGAAGAGTGGGAGAGTACTCTAATTATTCAACAGACTTACTGAGCATCTACTACATTCCAGGGACTGTATGAGGTATTAGGAAATACACAGTGACAAGCAGATGGCCAGAATCTAATACAGAAACAGTGAGAGGATGAATAATACAGGGATCAGACAACTTTCCTAAACTGGGTAATCTGTGACTTTCACCTTTTAGAGAACAGATTAGTTTATTCAGAAGTCTAAGAAGAGCACTCAAGTGGCCAAAAGATAGTACTGTAATATTTAATTTCCAAAGCAAAGAAATGGCACTGAAATTTCAGTAAAGAGGACAAAAGATAATGAGGTTCTAGTATTAGAAGGAGACAATTAAAAAAACTCCTTTTATGTCCTGTGGAAACACTTCAAAAAGACTGTATTTTTCTTTACTGCTTTATCACATACAGAATAGTAGCCATTCCTGAACTAAGGATCCTGGGATGTCTCAGGGCCACAGTGAATGCCAGCTGTCTATAGAAAACTAAGCTGAACCCTGACTGACCCCAGTACGTTTTCTTCTTTAATCAGATTGTTCTAATTTGCTTTCCTTTTCCTAAATTTTGAATATAATAAAATATAAGCTAAATATTCCCTTTAGTCACTGATGAAGATAAATTTTAATGTATCTACTTCTCAACTTACAAAGTTTCAAGTCTTAGAGAAGTTTCCAGTGTAGCATTGGTAAGAATTTCCTGGAAATTTCTCTACTGCGTTTAGGGAAAAGAGAATCACAGATATCAGTGAAGCTTCAATCTTAGTTCAGAGATGTAAGTTTTCGGTTTCCTGAATAGGTTGCTCTAAAATGCAGGCCTTTCGTGGAAGTAAGCATAGTGATAAAAATGGCAGACAGAAAAAGGAAGAGAGTCAAACATTCTATGTCTAAATAAGGCAAATTCTTTAACTCCTTTTGAGATAATTCTCAGTTGCTAATGAAATGGTAGCTTTTGTTTTGTTTTGTTTTTGAGACAGTCTTGCTAGGACACCCAGGCTAGAGTACAGTGGCCTGAGGCATGATCATAGCTCACTGCAGCTTCGAACTCCTGGGCTCTCACCTCAGCCTCCTGAGTAGCTGTAACTGTAGGCACATGCCACTACACATGGTTTTGTTTGTTTGTTTGTTTGTTTGTTTGTAAAGACAGGGTCTCACTATGTTGTCCAAGCTGGTCTTAAACTCCTGGTCTCAAGTGATCCGCCCACCTCGGTTTTCCAAAGTGCTTGTATTATATGCATGAGTCATCGTGCCTGGCCTGAAATAGTAGTTTCTGATCAAATATATACTTCAATATTTAAGCTTTAAATCTTAGGACTCAGTCCTAAACCTTAAATCTTTGACTCAAAGACAGAGGAGACCAAAAGCTTGATCCTTACCCACACACATTTTGACATCATTCACAGTGAAATCTGGATCTGGCATCCTATGAAACAAACACCAGTAAGTAAAAATAGAAAGCACAGCTTCTCTAGTAAATATAAGTTTTTTCTTAAATTACTGAGAACTCCCTAATCAGACACATCAAGCTTCACATTTGGGTTTAAAATTATTTTTAAAATAGAAATTATATATTTATCTATATACATATGAAAAAAGGATATATAACAAAATGTTACCAATGATTACCTGAACGCTATATTTCAGAAAATTGAAATCTGTATTCTTTTTAACTTATCTGAATTCTGTCATTTACCTGTAAAATGAATCATTTGTGTAACAAAAGAAAAACACACACTTTTAAAACTAAGTGGAAAATTATTTTCAATTACCTACTGCTTTGGGTTATCAATACTGCCACTCCCTACAGCCCTAGGTCTAACAAAGCCATTTAGTACCCATAACCAGTCAGGCTAAAAACACTTACTTTATTCCAAGTCCATCAGAATTCTTGAAAATCAGAGGATCTCTCAAGCCACCCCGCTGGATATACTCTACATTAAAATCTGTCACCATGGAAAAACAATTATTAGAAAGACAAAAGATAAAGTTGGAAAAACATAAGAGGACCATAAAAAGAATTCTAAGCAATGTGGTATACATGGAGTCTGTTACTCTGTATATTCAGTTATGCTCTGCTAAACAATAAAATATATGCTTGTTACTAAGAAGCACCTCTTAGAAACTAGGGAGAGCACATTGAGAAGGGTCTGAAGGGTTTGCCAAGTCTACATTTCCTCAGGAAATCCAGAACTTAAACAACAGAGTCGTTATTAGTCATCTCATAAATCCTAATTAGAAATTATCATCACCCTGTCTCTTAACAGAAAAATTAATCCTGACCACTATAATACATATATGAGCATCTCTGTCAGTTTGCTAAGGACCAAAGCTGCATGGTACAAATAGAAGTCTACCCTCAGTTTTGATGTGGTAGGTAAATGAATAAAAGGCTTTTTATTGTATAATTTTTTTATTTTCTCGAGTCGAGATCTCACTCTGTCACCCAGGTTGGAGTGCAGTGACACCAGCATACCTCACCACAGCCTAGACCTCCTGGGTTCAGGTAATCCTTCTGCCTCAGCCTCCCGAGTGGGTGGGACTAGAGGTGTATGCCACCACAAGTGGTAAAATTTTTTTGTAGAGACAAGGTCTCACTATGTTACCTAGGTTGGTCTCAAACTCTTAGGCTCAATCAATTCTCCTGCCTCAGCCTCCCAAAGTGCTAGGATTACAGATGTGAGCCGCCACATGTGGCCTTATTGTACTGTTTTTAATTAAAGTCAAACCAAGGGATGGGAGAAAAAGGAAGAGGCTTTTAGAAAAAAACTCCAATAACATTCCTGCCCCAATAAAAGACTCCTTCTAATATAGCAGAAAATGACTCACAGGGTGGGAGAATTGGGGGAAGGGTGCATACAAGCAGCACTGTGTAAACAGAGAAAATTGTAAGTAATGCTAACAGGCAATATTTTAGCTACATAAATGCTAAACCTACAGTTCTTAGAGTCCATGACTTCCTACATCAAGGGACTGCAGGTCTAGACCAAAATGATACTGACCTTTTCCTTCCATAAACGTAACAAAATTGGCATTATATTTGTTGGTATGGAGTTTCTCTTCCAAGTCAAAAGTTCTTTTCCCTTCAATTTCATCATCTGAAATGCCATCATCTTCATAGCGTCGTCTCATGGTACCACGCTAGGGGAGAAAGGAACATAAGGATAAAGTCATGCACTTTTCGTGCCTATCTACAAGTGGTCATAGATTTCCCTACACATGCAAAGTGCTAGTTGCAATCTCAGTTGCTATGTCAAGTGTCAACTGTCCTTGCCTTGTAGATCTTTTCTTTCTCCCAACTCAAGACCAGCTAATATTCTCAGAATACACAGAATATAACACTGTTTTCAAGAGCCACTGGGTTCCCTACCTATCAATATTACCTTTGCTAATTCTTAGCAAGGCCTACAGATAAAAGTTAGGAATAAAAATATGACCAAATACAGTCTACTAAATATCCTATTTGTCTAGCACTGCTTATCAGACTGAGGACAAACTGTCTTTATAAACATTTCAAGGTATTTGCCTTATATTCAAAATATAATTTATAGGGAAGAACTGTATTTAAGATTAGCTTTGCAAAATAATCTCAAGAACAGACTAAAACATTTGAATTAATAGAACAAAAATCATTTTATCTCAGATAAAAGAAAACAACTAATATACACTATAGCATTCCAAACAGCATACCATTAACATTAAGCTTTAAAAATAGTACGTCTTGCCGGGCCTGGTGGCTCAGCCTGTAATCCCGCGCCTTTGGGAGGCTGAGGTGAGTGAATTGCCTGAGCCCGCGGATTCGAGACCCGCCTGGGCAGGCGAGACCTCATCTCTACCATAAAATCAAAAAATTAGCCGGGCGTGGTAGCGCGCGCCTGTAGTTCCAGCTACTCGGAAGGCTG
>NW_007246436.1:126232-129947 GCF_000164805.1 Carlito syrichta
CAAAAAAAAAAAAAAAAAAAAAAAGTACGTCTCTCCAAAGATGATATACAAATGACCAAAACACACATAAAAAGATGCTCAATATCCTTTGTCATTTAGGAAAACACAAGTAAAAGCTACAATGAGATATCACTTCACACCCCACCAGGATCGTTATCACCAAAAAGATGTACAATAGTAAGTTTTGGAGTGAATGTAGACAAATTAGAACCTTCATGCATTGCTGGTGGGACTATAAAATGATGCAGCCACTTTGGCAAATAGTTTGAAAGTTCCTCAGAAAGTCAAACATACAGCTACAATGTGACTCAACAATTCTGTTCCTCTAGGTACACATCCAAAAGAATTTGAAAACATATGTCCTTGTTTTCAAAACAAAAGCATGTATGCAGATGTTCACAATAGCATTATTCACAATAGCTAAAAGGTAGGAAACTCAAATATCAAATGAATTAACAAAATGTGGTATACTTACACAATGGAATATTACTTGGCCACAAAAAGGAATAAAACACTGGTATGGCTATAATGCAGATAAACCCTAAGTTAAAAAAACCAGACACAGCCGGGCTCGGTGGCTCAACCTGTAATCCCGCGCCTTGGGAGGTTGAGGTGAGTAGATTGCCTGAGCCCGCGGATTCGAGACCCACCTGGGCAACTTGGTGAGACCTCATCTCTACAGTAAATAAAAAAAAATTAGCCGGTGTGGTAGCGTGCACCTGTAGTTTCAGCTACTTGGAAGGCTGAGGCGGAAGGATTGCCGGAGCCCAGCAGGTCGAGGCTGCGGTGGCCGGGAGCGGCCACTGCACTCCAGTCTGGGTGACAGAGTGAGACTCCAACTCAAAAAAAAAAGAAGGCCAGACACAAAAGACCACATGCTGTACAGTTTCATCTACATGCAATGTCTGGAATAGGCAAATCCACCGAAACAGAAGCTAGACTAGTAGTTACCAGGAGCTGGGGAAAGGGAAGAATGGGAAGTTACTACTAATGGTATGGGTTTCTTTCAGGAGCAATGAAAAAATGTTCTGGAGTTAGACAGTGGTAATGTATGTACAACTCTCTGAATATACTAAAATCTACTGACTTGAATGCTTTAAATGTGTGAGTTGTATGGTATGCAAGTTGTTTTTAAAATGTTGCTTATGCTACAAATTTACCTTTTAATGCAGTCATATACCACATAATGTGAAGGTGGAAGACAATAATATTGATAATCCTGACCCTGTGTAAGTCTAGCCTAATGTATGTCTGTGTTTTAGTTTTAATTTTTTTATTTTTTGTAGAGATGAGGCCTCACTATGTTGCCTAGACTGGTCTTGAACTCTTGGGCTCAAGCAATCCTCTTGCCTCAGCCTCCCAAATGCTGCGATTACAGGCATGTGCCACCGCACCTGGCCTATATTTTAGTTTTAAACAAAGACAGTTTTAAAAAGTAATAAAGAAAAAATTAATAGATAAAAGCTTATAGAATAAAGATATATACTGGGCACAGAGTAATCTCATGCCTGTAATCTCATCACTTTGGGAGGCCAAGGCAGGAGGATTGTCTTGAGCCCAGGGATTCAAGACCAGCCTGGGCCACTTGGTGAAACCTCATCTCTACAATAAATCAAAATAAATTAGCCAAGCATGGTGGTGTGCACCTGTGGTTGCACTTACTAAGGTGAAGAAATCACCTGAGCCCAGCAGGTTGAGGCTACGGTGGCCGTGAACATGCCACTGCACTCCAACCTGGGCAACAACCCAAAAAACAAATATATATATAAAATATATTCTTTATATATACAATATATATAAAGAAAATATGTTTGTATAGCGATACGTTGTGTTTGTGCTTTAAGCTGAGTATTATTACAAGAGCCAAAAAGTCTTTTAAAAATTAAAGTATTTATAAAGTTACTGTAAGCTAAGGTTAATTTATTACAGAACAAATTTTTTACAAATTTGGTGTAGCCTAAGTGCACAGTGCTAATGAGATTTGCAAAAGTGCACAGTAATGTCTTTGACTTTCTCACTCATTCACCACTCACCCATTCACCGACTCGCCTAGAGCAACTTCTAGTCCTGCAACGTCCACTCATGCTGAGCGCCCTACACAGGTGTACCGTTCTTTACCTTTTACCTCATGCTTTGACGGTGATTTTTCTATGATTAGCTATACAAATACCACTGTGCTACAACTGCCTATAATATTCAGTACAGTCACACACTGTACAGATTTGTAGCCTAGGAGCAACAGGCTGTACCATATAGACAGCCTAGGTACGGAGAGGCTATACCATGTACATTCTTTCTATGATGTTCACATAACTAAGCTGCCCAAAGAGGTACTTCTCAGATCATATCCCCATTGTTAAGCAATGCATGACTGTATTTTACAATAGCCGCATTAAAATTTGCTGAAATTTCTTGAATATATACCCAAGGGACAACTGGGTGTGACAGCAGTAGTGGCAAGGGTTAAAGTAGCCATACCCTTGCTATGTGCTAAGAACAACCAAACCAAGAATTTAAAGCTCTAGGCATTGATGATCTATAGTTGATTGCATAGCGCCTGAATTTATATAAATACTTAAGAAAATGAGACACTGGAGAATGGTTTCTTGGGGAGTAGAGGTCTGTGAAGGGGCAGAAAACAAATACATAAAAATGAAAGGAAATACATTTGGTTACACACTAGAGGAGAGCAAAATTCAACTTATCAGTTTTAGGTTGAAACACTTAGGAATACCTGGTATCTCTTTACTATTTGATAAAAGGCTTTATAACCCTCCCTTATCTAGTAACTTGGTGCCATAAATCACAGTTATAGGCCAGAAAAAGGCTTAATTTTGGTAGATTTTCATTTAACTCCAATAATGTCATCACAGCCCAAAACATTTTTAGGTATCTTTTTGGGTGGAGGGTATTCACTGACAATTTCTTACATGGAGGCTTTCTTTTTAGATATCATCCAGTTCGCTCCCTCACCTTGTTTTATATATGTAGCTCTG
Organism: Carlito syrichta; assembly: GCF_000164805.1. Lineage (NCBI taxonomy): Eukaryota > Metazoa > Chordata > Mammalia > Primates > Tarsiidae > Carlito > Carlito syrichta. Next base: position 129,229 of record NW_007246436.1, read on the forward strand.
AAGAACTCCAAAAGATGAGTTCCAAGTACATCATAAAGAAAAAAGCAAGCCGGGCTCGGTGGCTCAGCCTGTAATCCCGCACCTTTGGGAGGCTGAGGTGTGTGGATTGCCTGAGCCCACAGGTTCGAGACCCGCCTGGGCAGCGAGACCTCATCTCTACAATAAAAATAAAAAAATCAGCCGTGCGTGGTAGTGCGCGCCTGTAGTTCCAGCTACTGGGAAGGCTGAGGCGGAAGGATTGCCAGAGCCCAGCAGGTCAAGGCTGCGGTGGCCGGGAGCGGCCACTGCACTCTAGTCTGGGCGACAGAGTGAGACTCCAACTCAAAAAGAAAAAAGCAATACCACTAAAATAAGAATGATTTCCCCAAATAGCCACTTTCAGAAAACACTCATTTGCACGGTAAGTTCCAATATGCCTGTTCATGTTTTCAAACCTCAATCATTCCTAGGCCTACCATTACTAACTTTTCAGTCAGAAGGAAATCATCATCCTGATCATCCCAACATTTCCAACATAGTAAGCAAGAAGTTTCCCTGACATTCCTGTCGTTTTACATGCTTTTCTTCTCCCTAAATTCAAGCAGAATCTTTCTTCCATTTATACTTTCTTTTTATTTTTTTTCTTGAGTTGGAGTCTCACTCTGTCGCCCAGACTGGAATGCAGTGGCCGCTCCCGGCCACCCCAGCCTCAACCTGCTGGGCTCCGGCGATCCTTCCGC
>NW_007246436.1:129967-151507 GCF_000164805.1 Carlito syrichta
GGAATTACAGGCACGCACTACCATGCCCGGCTAATTTTTTATTTATTGTAGAGATGAGGTCTCACCAAGTTGCCCAGGCGGGTCACCAAGTTGCTCAGGCAATCCACTCACCTCAGCCTCCCAAAGAGCGGGATTACAAACTGAGCCACCGAACCCAGTTCCATTTGCGCTTTCTTTATTTTATTTATTTATTTATTTTTGAGTTAGAGTCTCACTCTGTCGCCCAGACTGGAGTGCAGTGGCCGCTCCTGGCCACTGCAGCCTCGACCTGCTGAGCTCTGGCGATCCTTCCGCCTCAGCCTTCCGAGTAGCCGGAATTACAGGCATGCACTACCACGCCCGGCTGATTTTTTGAGTTATTGTAGAGATGAGGTCTCGCTGCCCAGGCGGGTCTCAAACCCACGGGCTCAGGCAATCCACTCACTCAGCTTCCCAAAGGCACGGGATTACAGGCTGAGCCACCGAGCCCGGCTACATTTGCACTTTCAACATGGAGAGCGAAAGGATACAGGAAGAGTCCTGTCTCCAAGTCATTCCCATTTCTTAAAGACAACAGAAACATGAATTTGAATTCTTGATGTTTTTGATTATTGCAACTGGGAAGTTGGCAATACTGGGAAAATTACTTGTGTCAGTTTTAGTACTCTCAAAGAGATTTTCCCCCCTACCCCCTATCTTAATGTAAGCCCTAATCAAAGTAAACTTCTATAACATATCTCATAAATGCTTTAAAAATATCTTCAAACCTCACAATAACTTTGGCTGCCAATAGGCAATAACAAAATCTCTGTTAAAAGTGAAACATGCCGGGCTCGGTGGCTCAGCCTGTAATCCCAATCCTGTGCCTTGGGAGGTTGAGGTGAGTGGATTGCCTGAGCCCGTGGGATCGAGACCCGCCTGGGCAACTTGGTGAGACCTCATCTCTACAATAAATTAAAAAATTAGCTGGGCGTGGTAGCACACGCCTGTAGTTCCAGCTACCTGGAAGGCTGAGGTGGAAGGATCGCTGGAGCCCAGCAGGTCGAGGTTGTGGTGGCGGGGAGTGGCCACTGCACTCCAGTCTGGGCGAGAGTGAGATTCCAACTCAAAAAAAAAAAAAAAAAAAAAAAAAAGTGAAACCCAAAAGGCTACTTTAAAACTAAGGAAAGCAGCCAGGCTCAGTGGCTCAGCCTATAATCCCGCGCCTAGGGAGGCTGAGGTGAGTGGATTGCCTGAGCCTGTGGGTTCGAGACCCGCCTGGGCAACTTGGTGAGACCTCATCTCTACAATAAATCAAAAATGAGCTGGGTGTGGTAGCGCATGCCTATAATTCCTGCTACTCGGAAGCTGAGGCGGAAGGATCACCGGAGCCCAGCAGGTTGAGGCTGTGGTGGCCAGGAGCGGCCACTGCATTCCAGTCTGGGGGACAGAGTGAGACTCTAACTCAAAAAAAAAACAAAACAAAACAAACAAAAACTAAGGAAATCAACCACCAACCTCCTGCAACCCACCAACATTACTACCAAATAATTAAAATTGGTTTACGAGTGTACTATGCTTTTAATCTAGGTGCTTTTCACACAGGTGATTTTAGGCAGCCTAAAGTAAGTTACTGGCCTACTGTAGACAGCAGCCCTCACTGGACCTAGTGTCACAATAAGCAGCAGGCACAAACTGAATACTAACATCCATTTCTCCCACATCTCTCAAAAGCAATTTGCATTTCCCAGGGTTAACAGTAAATTGTATTACTAAATAACCAATAACTTTATTCTATTTAGATGACCAAATTATGTAGCCAATTCATATTTTTCAGAGTCAAATTTTAAAAAGAATTTAAAATTGCCTTAAAATATACACCACTCCCAGTTAAGTGGTAATAATTTTTTTTTATTTTTTAGATTACAAAGATTTATTTAGAAAATAATGTGGTTGTTTTGGCAAGCACTTAAGTGCTTTCAATAATCCAAGAAATAGTTCAAAATAGTTAAAGTGACTACATAAATACAATGCTCAGATTAACTCAAGTACTGAAAGGCAAGTTGAGCTGAAGGAATAGTATTTCTATCCCTCTCCTAGGTGGTTAACAGAGGAAAAGATCACGAAGCTACAATATATGCAAACAGGTATTCATCATCCCACAGAATGTCCAACTTTCTCTTTTCCAAAGCACTAGTAAAACAGAATGGTGGAAAAGGTATTTTCTCAAAACATCCTGGTGTATTATCTAAAAAGAGCTAAGAGTTAGGCGATCAGGAGTTTTAGGCAGGGAATATTTACTATGACATCAGCAACCATGTGCCTTTCTTAGATATTTGGAGGAGTTGAATGAACTGAGAGAGAAACTGTTTTTGTCCAACAGGACAATAGCTAAGCCATGCAAGGCAAACATATCTACTCCAATGAAGATGTGAATATTAAGATGCTTAGGACAACCAAGTAACACTGAAGCCCAGCATGGTGGCTCACATTTGTAATCCCAGCACTTTGGAGGCAGAGGTGAGAGGACTGCCTGAGCCCAGGGGTTCAAGACCAGCCTGGGCAACTTGGTGAGACCTCGTCTCTACAATAAAATTTTAAAAATTAGCTGGATGTGGTGGAGTGTGCCTGTGGTTCCAGCTATTTGGAAGGCTGAGGCAAAAGGATCACCTGCAGTGTGCCACCGCACTCCAGCCTGGACGACAGAGTGAGACTCCAACTCAAAAAAAAAAACAAAACAAAACACTGAAAAGCACTCATGAAACATCAAGTTTAAAAATCAGGGATCCTCTTCTTCAGCTACTGCTTGTACAGCATTTGCCACAAGGCCTGCAGGTGCCTAAACACTCTTCAAATTATTCTGGATTGGCGACCGCAATCTCAACAGTGTGCTCAGTCATCTACACCATCTCCAACCAGGACTTCTGGTGCTCCTTCAAATATTCCCTCTTCCAACCAAGAAGCGGATTCAGGTAGTGACTTGGCGCCCACCTCGCCCAAAGATCCTGGACAGCTCAGAACACAGGATTACACAGGATTGGAGAAGGGGTGGCCCAGCACAGCAGCTTCCTCAAAGACCAGGGGATAAACTGGCATCCAGGGTGCAGGGGAGAGTAAGGCACAGCAGAGTTTGGCAGAGCGACAGCTGGGCCTCCGTGAAGGTGGGAGGAGTAAGGAGGGACCCTTTTGCCTTTCCGTCTCAGCAAGGAGTCACTTTTAGTGTTCCAGGGGCCCTGCCAAGGTGTGGTTGTGAGGTCAGGGTTTTAGTAAGTCTCTCCCTAAACACATACCACTACCCAGCAACTCCATCTGAGCAGAGGTTGACTTCCCAGGACCTAGTCAAGAGTGGCTGTCTGGGGGCAGGAAAAAGAGGGCACTGACAATCTTCGATTATTGAAAGCATTTAAATGCTTGCCAAAACAACCATACTATTTTCTAAGTAAATCTTTTTAATCTAAGACATAAAAGTTAAAAATCAGCATAAGACGTTATACCTTTAATATCGCATGAAAAGAAACACTGAAGACAACAGATCACATTTGTTAACTGTTAATGGTGAAGAATAGGACTGCAGGTTTCCCCCATCTTCTACTGTTCAACTCCCAACTCTTTAACATTTTATTATATATAAAAATGTATTATATATACTTATATATTTATTGTATTTATTAATTACAGATTAATATTACTTTTATGTATAATTAAATGTGTTATATTATTATATTTATGATAAAATATAATTAATTATATTAATATTTATTATGTATTCTATAATAAAGAGCCAAAACCACATGATTACCTCCACAGATGTAGAAAAAGCATCTAACAAAAATTCAGTACCCTTTCATGATAAAAGACACTCAACTATTATGAACAAAAAGATAACTTCCTCTATCTAATAAAGAATATCTACCCAAAACTCACAGTTAACATCATACTTAATAGTGAAAGACTGGAAAGTTCTCCCCCTAAGATCAGGAACAAGACAAGGATATCTGCACTCCCCATTTCTACTCAACATTGTTGCATTTCTAGCCAGGGCAATTAGGCAATAAAAAGAAAAGTTTGGAAAGGAAGAAGTAAAACTAGCTCTATTCACAAATGACATAATCCTGCACATGGCAAACTGTAAGAAATTCACACACAAAACTATCAGAGCTAATAAATCAGCTGTATTTCTATACACTAGCAATGAAAAAAATCCAAAAATGAAATTAAAAAACAACTCCATTTACATAGTGTCAAGAAGAATAAAATACTAAGAAAAAACTTAACAAGAGAGTCCATGGACATAAGCTAGAAATAACAGACAATGGAGACTCCAAAAGGGGGGAAGGTATGAGGTGGGACGAGAATGGAAAAATTACCTATTGGGTACATGCTCACTATTTGAATAATAGGCACACTAGATGCCAAATCCCCACAAGTACACAATATACCCTATAATAAACATGCACATATAGTCCCTGAATCTAAAACTTACACGCCAGGTTAATTTCTGCTTTTTGTTTTTTTTTTTATAGAGACGCGGTCTCGCTATGTTGCCTAAGCTGGTCTCAAATTCCTGAGCTCAAGCAATTCTCCTCACCCTCCCAAAATGCTGAGATTACAGAGGAATGAGTCACTGCGTCCAGCTACAAAACGTTGTTGAAAGAAATTAAAGAATATCTATAGAAATGGGAAGACACCTTGCGTTCATGAACTGAAAGACTATATTTTTAAGATGGCAATACTCCTCCAAATAGATCTACAAATTCAATACAATCTCCATCAAAATCACAGCTTAGAAGAACCAAAACAATCTTCAAAAAGAATAAAATAGTTGAATAACTCACATTTTCTGATTTCAAAACTTATTATAAGGAGCTATATAGTAATCAAGACTGTGCAGTATTGGCACAAGGACAAATGTATAGATTAATGGAACAGAATTAAGGATCAAGAAATAAACTCTTACATTTACGGCCAATTAATTTTCAACAAGCATACCAAGCAGTTCAATGGGAAAAGTCTTTTCAAGAAATGATACCAGGACAACCAGGTATCAACAAACAAAAGAATGAAGTTGGACCTCTGCCTCACAGCACATCTAAAAAAATTAACTTAAAATGAATCAAAGGCTTAAACTATAAAATTCTTACAAGAAAATATACTGTAAATACTCATAACTTTGAATTAGCCAATGGTTTCTTTCCTTCTTTTTTTTTTTGAGTTGGAGTCTCACTCTGTCACCTAGGCTGGAGGGCAGTGGCACACTCCCGGCCACTGCAGCCTCAACCCGCTGGGCTCCGGCGATCCTTCCACCTCAGCCTCCCAAGTAGCTGGAACTACAGGCATGCGCCACCATGCCTGGCTAATTTTTTTGATTTACTGTAGAGATGAGGTCTCACCAAGTTGCCCAGGCGGATCTCAAACCCGTGGGCTCAGGCAATTCACTCACCTCAGCCTCCCAAAGCGCAGGATTACAAGCTGAGCCACCAAGCCCAGCTAGCCAATGGTTTCTTAGACATGACACCAAAGCGGCTTAAACTATAAAATTCTTACAAGAAAATATACTGTAAATACTCATAACTTTGAATTAGCCAATGGTTTCTTTCCTTCTTTTTTTTTTTGAGTTGGAGTCTCACTCTGTCACCTAGGCTGGAGGGCAGTGGCACACTCCCGGCCACTGCAGCCTCAACCCGCTGGGCTCCGGCGATCCTTCCACCTCAGCCTCCCAAGTAGCTGGAACTACAGGCATGCGCCACCATGCCTGGCTAATTTTTTTGATTTACTGTAGAGATGAGGTCTCACCAAGTTGCCCAGGCGGATCTCAAACCCGTGGGCTCAGGCAATTCACTCACCTCAGCCTCCCAAAGCGCAGGATTACAAGCTGAGCCACCAAGCCCAGCTAGCCAATGGTTTCTTAGACATGACACCAAAGCGGCTTAAACTATAAAATTCTTACAAGAAAATATACTGTAAATACTCATAACTTTGAATTAGCCAATGGTTTCTTTCCTTCTTTTTTTTTTTGAGTTGGAGTCTCACTCTGTCACCTAGGCTGGAGGGCAGTGGCACACTCCCGGCCACTGCAGCCTCAACCCGCTGGGCTCCGGCGATCCTTCCACCTCAGCCTCCCAAGTAGCTGGAACTACAGGCATGCGCCACCATGCCTGGCTAATTTTTTTGATTTACTGTAGAGATGAGGTCTCACCAAGTTGCCCAGGCGGATCTCAAACCCGTGGGCTCAGGCAATTCACTCACCTCAGCCTCCCAAAGCGCAGGATTACAAGCTGAGCCACCAAGCCCAGCTAGCCAATGGTTTCTTAGACATGACACCAAAGCACATTTTAATTTTGACATCCTCAAAATTAAAACTTATGCCCTTCAAAGTACATGATCAGGAAAATAGAAAGATAGAGCCAGGCTCGGTGGCTCAACCTGTAAACCCCCCGCCTTTAGGAGGCTGAGGTGAGTGGATTGCCTGAGCCTGCGGGTTCGAGACCCTCCTGGGCAGCGAGACCTCATCTCTACAATAAATCAAAAAATCAGCCGGGTGTGGTAGCACATGCCTGTAATTCCGGCTACTCGGAAGGCTGAGGCGGAAGGATCGCCAGAGCCCAGCAGGTAGAGGCTGCGGTGGCCGGGAGCGGCCACTGCACTCCAATCTGGGCAACAGAGTGAGACTCCAACTCAAAAAAAAAAAAGAAAAAGAAAATAGAAAGATAATCTACAGAACATGATTTTCTATCATTTATCTAATTAGGACCTAGTATCCAGGATATTTAAAGAACTATTACAACCTAAAAATAAAGATAAAAAAAAATGAAAATTCAAAAATGGGCAAAGGATTTGAATAGTTATTTCTCAAAGATATACAACTGGCCAATAAGTACACAAAATATCCTTAGTCATTAGCTCAACATCATTAGTCATTAAGAAATACAAATTAGCTGGGCGCTGTGGGTCAGGTCTGTAATCCCAACACCTTGGGAAGAAAAAGTGAGAGTATTGCCTGAGTCCAGGGGTTAGAGACCAGCCTGGGTCACTTAGTGAGATCTCGTCTCTGCAATAAATCAAAAAATTAGCCAGGCGTGGTGGCATGTACCTATGGTATCAGCTACTTCGAAGGCTGAGGCAGAAGGATCACCTGAGTCTAGCAGGTCGAAGCTGCAGTGACCACGAGCGTGCCACTGCACTCCAGCCTGGGCGACCCAGTGAGATTTCGAGTCAAAAACAAAAACCAAAAAAATACAAATTAGAACCACAATAAGCACTTCGTACCTACTAGTCACGAAGTGTTGCTGAGGATGTGGAGAAAGTAAAACACTCACTACACTGCTGCTGAGAATATAAAATAGCACAGCAGCCCCTTTGGAAAACAGTCTGACACTTTCTCAAATGGACAAACATTTGACCCAAATGGTTACCATATGACTCAGTAATTTTACTCCTAGGTACCTACCCAAGAGAATGAAAGCACACATTTATACACACACAAAAGTGTACATAAGCTTTCATAGCAACATTAAGCATAACAGACAAAGGTAGAGACAGTTTTACCCAAAGATCCATCAACTAATGAATGGATAAAGTTTGGCATATCCATACAATGGAGTATTGTTCAGCAATAAAAGAGAATTAATTGCTGATAAATGCTACAACTGAAAACATTATGCTAAGTGAAAAAAAACCAGTCACAAAGACTACATGATTCCATTTATATAAAATGCCCAGAATAAATCCACAGACACAGAAAGTAGATTAGTGGTTGCCAGGTGCTGGGAGGAAAGAAGATGGGTAAGAACTGCTAATGTGTACTAGGTTTCTTTGGGGGTAAGCAAAGTATTCTAGAATTCGACAGTGGTGACAGATGTTTGCACAACTTTGTGACTATACTAAAAACCACTGGATTACACACTATAAAAAATTAATTATATGCCATAAAAATTGTCTCAATAAAAGAATAATTGAGCCGAGCTCGGCTCAGCCTGTAATCCCGCGCCTTTGGGAGGCTGAGGTGAGTGGACTGCCTGAGACCATGGGTTCGAGACCTGCCTGGGCAACTTGGCGAGACCTCATCTCTACAATAAATCAAAAAATCATCCGGGCATGGTAGCACGTGCCTGTAATTCCAGCTACTCGGAAGGATCGCCGGAGCCCAGCAGGTCGAGGCCGTGGTGGCTGGGAGTGGCCACTGCACTCCAATCTGGGCGGCAGAGTGAGACTCCAACTCAAAAAAAAAAAAGAATAATTGGCAGCTGGGTGCAGTGGCTCATGCCTGTAATCCCAGCACTTTGGGAGGCTGAGGCAGGATTGCTTGAGCCCAGGAGTCCAAAACCAGTCTAGGCAACGTAGCAAGACCTTGTCTCTACAAAAAAATTACACACATAAAAGTTTCCTGGGCATGGTGGCATGCGCCTGTAGTCCTAGCTACTCGGGAGAGTGAGGCAGAAGGATTGCCTGAGCCCAGGATGTCAAAGCTGCAATGTGCTGTGAACATACCACTGCACTCCAGCCTGGGTGACAAAGCAAGACCTTGCCTCAAAAAGAAAAGAAAGGAAAGGAAAAATATTTTTAAAAACCCTTTGTACAATTCTATCATTTTATATTTTATACCAAATAGTCTTTCTTGCCTAAGATAATCACACTGTGAGAACTAGAATGAATGATGGATTCATTTTACAAAGAAGAAATAGGTAAAAGTGACTTCAGTTGTTAAGTTTCTAGATAATAGCAGAAGACAAAAAAAGCAAATATGTCTAAGGGGAAAACTTACCTAGTATCAATTCTACTATTACTACTTTGCTGTGCAACTGCAGGCAGCTTAGTAAATCATTTAACCTTTCTAAATCCTAACTTTCCCTTGAAAGTAAACAATTAAGCCAGGCACAGTGGCTCATGCCTGTAATTCCAGCACTTTGGGAAGTGGAGGCGAGAGGATTGCCTGAGACCAGCCTGGGCAACTTGACAAGACCTCATCTTTACAATAAATAAAATAATTAGCTAGGTATAGTGGCGCGCGCCTATAGTTCCAGCTACTTGGAAGGCTGAGGTGGAAGGATCACCGGAGCCCAGCAGGTTGAGGCTGTGGTGGCCCATGACCATGCCACTGCACTCCAGCCTGGGTGACAGACTCCAACTCAAAAAAAAAGAAAGTCAACAACTTAGTTCCCTTTGTGTTCTGAAATCAAATCCTCTACAATCTGATTCCAACTCAGATCCTCTCCATCTTGTTTCTATTTACATTATACCATATTAAAAGTTTGCTATATACCAGTCCCTCAGGTCTGTTTGTCCTATGTTCAAAGAATACCTAATTTCAGGTATTCTCTGTCCTGACAAGGACTCTGGGATAGACCTGTGGTGAGGCTGCTAGGAACTTCCACATTTTCCTCTTATCCTCCCACAACCCAATCCCTCCTCTACCACTAAAAATGTTAAACCTGTATATACCTCAAATCTCAGTCAACCAAATGTTAAAGGCAGTTCTTCTGGACAGCTTAGGCAATTCCCATTCCCAAGAGGCAAAAAGGAATCAGAGAAGGAAGAAGTTGTATAAAGTGTGAAAAGAACTGTTGCTCTTTTTATTGATGGCAACCCCCCCCCCCCCGCCCCACTGCAAAGTGTTGTTCTAAAAGTGAACTGTGATGCCAGGACAAAATAATAGTAACAGCAGTTAATGTTTGAGTGCTTACCACACACCAGGCACTGTTACAAGCACTATACATATATTAAGACAATTTAAATCCAACATCTGGCTCGGTATGGTGACTCAAACCTATAATCCCAGCACTTTGGGAGGCCGAGGCAGAGGACTGCCTGAACCCGCGGGTTCGAGACCAGCCTGGGCAACATGGTGAGACCTCATCTCTACAATAAATCAAAAAATTAGTTGAGCGTGGTAGCACGTGCCTGTGGTCCCAGCTACTTGGAAGGCTGAGGCGGAAAGACCGCTTGAACCCGGTAGGTTGAGACTGCGGTAGCCAGGGAGCACGCCACTGCACTCCAGCCTGGGCAACAAAGTGAGACTTCTACTCGAAAAAAATAAATAAATCCAACATCCCTATGAGATATTATTACCCTCTCTACTTTACAAACAGGGAAAATGAAGGACAGACATAACCCGCCCCAATTACAAAGCTGGCAACTAGTGAAGCTGAGATTTGAATCCAGGCATTTTGATTCTAGAGGCAGCAGTCCTAACTGCTGCTGCATGGTACTGAAACCTGTGTGGAATGAAACTTTAGCTAGATCAGTCTCCAGAGGCAGCTGGAAGAAACTGTCAACGGAGACTCCAGACAGCTAAAATAGGTCTGACAGAAAGAGAAGATGAAGTAGGTAGCGGGGACAGTCAGCAACAAAGGAGAATGTCTTTAAGTCAGAAAACCATGCTTGGATGGCAAGGGATTAGCAAAGGATCTTCCCCAGGTGGGAGGTCTCTGATAACTGCTAAGCAACACCACATTTCTAGCTATGCTACTATTTTTTTAATATTCTACCATTCTGATTTCTAATTCTAGATTTCACTTGACAAATTATTTTACTGGTCATTCACTTATTCTGGCTGAAATAAAAATACTGATATTCCTAACCAGAGACCATGTTATAACACAGTGTTTTGAAGTCAGTACATTTATAATGTGTATGCTATGAAAATTTGTTTTCATTACCTATATTTTCAGAGTTACATTCATTGCACACCTTCTACAAAGGTGAAATTGCTGATATTTTTATCAAGATTAATTTCTTCATTTCCTATTTTCTCTTAGGAATTAAAACTTCTGATCTATTTTACTCCATTGCTTGAGAGCAAAGTTTTAATTACACAGCCTCTTGCTAACTAGATTTTCACGTCTCACATTGTGATATCACTTAAAAATGTATTTAGGGTATCTTTTTGTAAAATATATAAAGCTGTATCAGTTAAATCTGAATCTTCGCAACATACACCAAATAACCATTCCATAGTTTTAATATGCACTTAAACACACTTTAAAAAAAGAAGCAAGCTCAGGTTCTCACTCTGCTCCCCTCAACATATGAATGCATACATATCCCAAAAATCAACTGCACTTTAAAATATTCTCGTTTCCTTTCTTTGCAAGTCTTTGAAAGCTCAGTATTATGGCAAGCTCACACTTTGGAGCAGATATATAGCAACTGCTGTCTATCTCCTCCTCCCACTGTGTGTGTGTGTGTGTGTGTGTGTGTGTACACACCACAAAAATTATCCAAACACATTCACTCATACAAGAACATGCTGAATACAGAAGAATCAGATACTCTGTATACAAAGATAAAAAGGCACATTGTGCCTTGGACTTGCACACTCCCAGTCCAAGGAGATTGCTGGTCAGTAGGGGGCGACAGACATGTAAATACTGCATTATACAAAGATTATTGAAGCCCAGGAGGAAGAACAACTAACAGAGAGACTGGGGAAGGCTCTACATAAGAAGCCAGGTTAAGAGAAAATGTTTATTCATTCAGTAAAATTTTACTAAACACATATCAAGTTCCAAGCATGATGAAGACATACTGTGTGTTGCTTCTCTATAGCAGTAACCTCTGGGGGAGCTTTTTTGGGGTTTCCCCTCACCTACTAGATTTCTCAGTATCTCTTTATTAGTAAGATATATATAATATAACACTTTTCTGAAATAATTATTAAACTCTGTTTAGAAAGTTTGACAATTTCACTAGACCTCATGAGGTATTTCAATGGGAATACCTTAAAGTTGTATAAAAACAGCGGAAATCACCGCCTTACCATGACTAAACCTTGGGCCCACGTTTTTATCTTTTGATCTATGTAAAATTTTTGGCTCCTAAATAATAATAGGCCAGAGCACAGGGATAAAGGAAGAACACGTTTATCTTTAACATAACTGTTTCAATATATCACAAAGAAGGTGTGCTGATGAAGTGATATGGTTGGAAAAGTTTGCATTTCTTTCATCGTAAGTTCAGCCAGGTCAGCCATAAAATATCTTCTGAAACAAGTTAGATCAACTTCCGCAGAGATCAGCAGTGCACAGAACAGTTTTCATATATGAAAAACATTAGCAGATCACAGTAATTCCAACAAGATAGTGTTACACATAAATGGAAGGCATCATCTATAGAATTTGGCAAGAAGCTTATGCACACCTAAGCCTCTTTTGATTGAAAAAAAAAAAAACTGTGAAGGCAGAATGCTCAAGAGAAGAGTAATAAACAAAACAAAGTCAACTTTTCCCTAAAAGTTTCCCTCAGAACTAATGTCAAGTAGCTACTATACACAGAATGATCCTAAAATTCCCTAAGAGTCAAGACACATTTACCCTGATCACAAACATGCCCTCCACAAAACCAACTGGCAAAGAAATGAAGTAAAGCTCTAATCTCTTTCACCACTGTTGCCTGCTTTTCTGTGTACCATTAGGAATAAGCAACTGTAAGTGTGTTTTGCTGCACACTTAACCATGATATCACAATTCTGCAAAGGAAAAAACTGTGACTGCAAGTAGCAAACTTACCCTCTGAAATTCAAGATGAGGATAAGGCATCTCAACACCATCTTGAAGAGAAGTAATCTCTGAGTTTAGATATTAAACCTAAAGCACATTATTTGTTTTCCCAAAGGTTTTTACTAGAATATGCATACACTCTTCTTGGACACCAACAAAAACAGTAACTCACAATATTAAACTTTCTACCAACATACAAATGTTAATCGGTTTATCCTCCAAAAAAAGCCCAAACCACCAGAGAAACTGGAAGTAAGCAACTGACAGCATTTGTCTACGCCCAAACCAAGTTGGGGCTGTACTTTTTAAACAACTATGAAGTAAGCCAGGCTTGGTGGCTCAGTCTGTAATCCCAGCACTTTGGGAGGCTGAGGCGAGTGGATTGCCTGAGCCCGCAGGTTCGAGACCCACCTGGGCAAATGGGCGAGACCTCATCTCTAAAATAAATAAAAAAGATTAGCCGGGCGTGGTAGCGCGCGCTTGTAGTTCCAGCTACTTGGAAGGCTGAGGTGGAAGGATCGCCGGAGCCCAGCAGGTCGAGGCTGCGGTGGCTGGGAGTGGCCACTGCACTCCAGTCTGGGTGAGTGAGACTCCAACTCAAAAAAAAAAAAAACCCAAAAAAAAACTATGAAGTAAAAGTAAGTAATTCCTCATTCTACCTTCTGTCCTACTCTTTTCAAACCTTCACTTCCTTTTTGAAGCCCCTGAACAATTTTTTAATTTAACTCTTAATACCTGACATCTAAAAATTAACCTAAGCTAAATGAAATTGTAACTCAAAAGGAAACTAGAATGTTTGGCTTTTTCCTAATTATTTTAAGTCCTAAAGTTGAAAAGAAGGGAATTCTAGAAGGCTTAACCACTAAGAAATCTTTTTAAGAGACAAGGTCTCACTATGTTGCCTAGGTTGGGATGCAGTGACTATTCACCAGTGCGATCTCATTACTGATGAGCATGGGAGTTATGACCTGCTGTTTCCAACCAAGGCCAGTTCACTCCTCCAGACAACCCTGTGGTCCCCTACTTCTAGGAGGTCACAATACTAATACCAAACTAATGGTAACTTAGAAATATCCAGTTTTTCCCTTAAAGTCAACCACTTTCTTAACTTTATTTTCATCAGTGAAACATTCACTGAAATTCAAATACTCCCAGAACACTTCTGTTTACTGCCTGATTTGTTTCTACAGCAACAGACACCAAAACACAGAAACAAAGATAATGCCTAGTTTTTCCACCACCTCTGTAACTGATCCAACCACGAGTCATTAGTATGATACACAGTACAGGTCATGTCACTTTTAGCTCCTAGAAGATAAGGATTAATGTATTTGTTACAGGAGAACAATTGATGGAAAAAGAAAAAGCCTCTAGAAGTTTACCTTAAACATACAGGGGAAATCAAAGTGACCTTTCTTTTAGCCAGCCAAGAAAAGTACTATGAACCTGAAAGGGCAGCTTGTCCTGAAAAACACTAACTCTAGACACTTGCTTGGTAATTATAAAAAACCATGAAATGTGTCACACATGCGGCTTCTCCTGAGTCTTTAAGTGACTTGCTAGGGAGCTAGCAAGCCATCACCTGAAACCAGAAGATATTATATAAATGCATCTACTTCCATTCCTCTCGTCAGGATGCTTTCCTCCATGATCTTTCTCTCTATAGCTGTGATTAATGTTTTGATCAGGCAAAGGTCAACCTCTTAATCAAGATATGACCTCTATTTCAAACTGTCATACTTGAGATTTACAAGATTTCACATCTAGGAGTAGAAGCTTTAGAAGAAACTAACATAAGATCAGGAGCGGGTAATCTAAATACTCCCCACAAACACTGATACTCCTCCCGCTCCCACTACCACCATTACATTATAGTCCTGGCAAGACTTCTTTCTTTCTAAGTGTGCATCTGTGCCAGCTGAAGTTAAAGCACAGAAAACTATGTCTTCATTTCTGAATGTACCTAGGAACATTATTCTAACACTGGTAAACTGACCCACATCATTAAAGAGTCCAACAGCAAAAGCAATACTTAATAAAACAGTTATACTCGCCGGGCTCGGTGGCTCAGCCTGTAATCCCACGCCTTTGGGAGGCTGAGGTGAGTGGATTGCCTGAGCCCGCCTGGGCAGCGAGACCTCATCTCTACAATAAATAAAAAAATCAGCCGGGCATGGTAGCGTGTGCCTGTAATTCCAGCTACTCGGAAGGCTGAGGTGGAAGGATCGCCGGAGCCCAGCAGGTCGAGGCTGCGGTGGCCGGGAGCGGCCACTGCACTCCAGTCTGGGCGACAGAGTGAGACTCCAACTCAAAACAAACAAACAAACAAACAAAACCCAGTTATACTCAAGTCACCAGGGAAACTAAAATTTTAAGCTAAAGATCACATCTTTGTTAAATTTCTCCAGATTTAGGTATCACATCAAAAACATTACCAAATCACCTTCAATCAAGCTAAAATTCTTATACAGGAAATAAAAAATTCAATGTCAAGTATGGCACTATTTATTATGATTAGCAAAACTACATAATGAAGAACAAAGGGATTAGTCAGAAGTGGGTCTGGGGCTAAGTACTGCCATTTTGAGCTTCAAATCCCCTAAGCTTTCATCTTCTCATGTGAAAATGTCAAGGATTTCACTTAAGGCACAGAATGGGCCGGGCTCGGTGGCTCAGCCTGTAATCCCAGCACTTTGGGAGGCCGAGGTGAGTGGACTGCCTGAGCCCGCGGGTTCGAGACCCGCCTGGGCAACTTGGTGAGACCTCATCTCTACTATAAATCAAAAATTAGCTAGGCGTGGTTGTGCGCTCCTGTAGTTCCAGCTACTTGTAAGGCTGAGGCAGAAGGATCGCCAGAGCCCAGCAGGTCGAGGCTGCGGTGGCCAGGAGCGGCCATTGCACTCCAGTCTGGGTGACAGAGTGAGACTCCAACTCAAAAAAAAAAAAAAAAAAAAAAAAGCACAGAATGGTTGTGAGGTTTAAATGAGAACATATATACAAATACTTTGCAAACTTGGCTTTCTCCATAAAATGGGAGGCTGTATGGAGTAGTGACAGGGTCTGGACCAGGTTTCTAAGATTCAAATCCTGGTTCAGTCTCTCACTATAACTGAGTTACAAAACTAACAGTGAAAACTAATAGTGATAGAAGCCATTGCACAGTATTGTATGAGGATGAAATTAAATAAAAGGTGTAAAGCATCCAGCACATGCTCAAAGAGTATTAGCAACTGTGACTGAGAACATGATTCAACATTGAACTGGAAATCAACTATCTTTCTCAAAAAGAATGGTTTATATGGCTAGAGACAAGTCATATTTCACATGTCTCTTCTCAAATGACATTTAACACTCTTTTTTGTCATACCGAGTGATAGGCTTCTAATAAGTTTTCCAAGTCCACACCTTTTAGAAGGAACCCTTTTATTCTTTCTTTCTTTTTTTTTGTTTGAGTCGGAGTCTCACTCTGTCGCCCAGGCTGGAGTGCGTGGCATGTTCATGGCCACCGCAGCCTCGGGCTGCTGGGCTCAGCTGATCCTTCTGCCTCAGCCTTCTAAGTACCTGAAACTATAGGCGCACGCCACCATACCCCACTAATTTTTTTATTTCTTATAGAGATGAGGTCTTGCCAAGTTGCCCAGGCTGGTTTGGAACCCATGGGCTCAGGCAATCCTCTCACCTTAGCCTCCCAAAGTGCTGGGATTATAGGAATGAGCCACAACACCCTGTCTATTATTTCATCACCTCTAAATCTCCTTATGTCAAATGTCTAATTCTAGGGATGAAATTTTATGAAATCCAACAACTGTATCCTCGCCACTCCCACACTATGAGCAATTTAATATGAAGTGGGCATTTCTGCGAGGTGTAATTTGAGAAGAAGCCCATTCTCTAAGTGGTAAGTTATATTGCTGCTGATCTATGGGTTAAGGGAGCTTGAAGGAAAGAAAGGTCAAGTGAATAGGTGAAATGTAGAGGCCAAGCTTGGTGGCTCAGCCTGTAATTCCAGCACTTTGGAAGGCCCAGGTGAGTGGATTGCCTGAGCCCACTGGTTCAAGACCAGCCCAGGCAACTTGGGGAGACTGCGTCCCTACAACAAAAAATCAAAAATTAGCTTGTTATGGTAGTGCACACCTGCAGTTTGGTTACTTGGAAGGCTAAGGCGGAGGGATTGCCAGAGCCCAGCAGGTTGACACTGGGGTGGCTGTGAGCATGCCACTGCACTCCAGCCTGAGTGACAGAGTGAGAATCTGATTCAAAAAGAAAAAAAGAAAAGAAATGAAATGTAGAACTAGAAGACAGAGTAGCAATGGACTTATACAAGAACAAGTTTCTGGACATCAAATGGTCGGACGAGAGCAGAAAGCTGAAGACAAACTGAAGAAGAGGAATGACTAATAAAAGTAGGAGGTTTAGGATACAGTTCAACTTCTGACAAAAAAAAATTTCAGACCTGCTTGCCCATGCTGCTGGTAAATCTCAGTAGGTGCTTCAGGAGAAATGATCATGATAATATACTTTTACAGAGAGTAAGAATTAAATCAATCTAACCCAAACTGTCTGACATCTATTGCTATAATTCTCTTGTACTTCTGGAATGTAATGAAAGAAACTCTGGCGAAAAGTACACAACTACGTGGGGAGAGCCCAAAAAACCAGAATTATCTTTTGGAAGGCAAGTTCCTTGTAGTGCAGGCTTCCTCCGCTCGATAAGTGTTCTAGGAACTCACTGGCATCAATGTACCAGTTAGCATTGTTGTGAGAGATGATCTATGGAAGAACCATCCCGAGTTGTAGAAAACAGGTGATTGATTCTTCTACCATGACAATCACCTGCCCACACCACACTAAGTGTTCAGCAGTTTTTGACTGAAAACCTAACAACCTGTGCCCTACTCTTCCTATTCACCAGATCCGGCCCTGACTTTTTTGTTTCCCCAGATTAAAAAAATAAAGTCCTCAAATGGGAGAAATATTTTACTGATATGGAAGAGGTGAAACAAAAAACAGCAGAAGCACTAAAAGGCATCAAAATAGATGAGTTCAAAAACTGTTTTGAGAAGTGGAAAAAATGTCTCCATAGGTGTATTGCATCAAACAGTGTAATTGAAGGGCCTGAAGTTTAAACGTTTAAGAATACACAATTTTTGGCCAGGCATAGTGGCTCACACCTGTAATCCCAGCACATTGGGAGGCCGAGGTGAGAGGATTGCATTAGCCCAGGGGTTCGAGACCAGCCCGGGGAACTTGGCAAGACCTGGTCTCTATAATAAACCAAGAAAAATTGGCTGGGTGTAGTGGCACACACCTGTAGTTCCAGCTACTTGGAAGACTGAAGCAGAAGGATCACCTCAGCCCAGTAGGTCGAGGTTGAAGTGGTCGTGTATGTGTCACTGCACTCCAGCCTGGGTGACAGAGTGAGACTCCGACCAAAATAAATAAATAAAACAAACAATTTTTAAAAAGAAAAGAATACACAATGTTTTATAAACAAATTTTAGGGTTTTTTTGAGTCTTCTTGTAGGTTAGAATTTCACACAGCCAAGAGAAACAGGAGATTTACCAAATACACCAAAGTGGTTTAGTAAATTATAATTTACTCATCATTATACTTCTTAGGAAGTCTGTTCAGTAGTGGAAGAAGTTCCTTAGCGAGGCAAAGTAAAGAATCAGAAAAGGGACCTAAAAGCTCGTTTCTTACCATCCCCTTCATGGGGATTCTAAGACTATAGGTTCCATGGCCTTTGTACTAGGACGTACATATCTTGAGTGCTTACAGGCTGACTACTATATCCAATGATGCAACAGAAAAAAATAGAAACCAGTCCAGTCGCTACTTTCTAAAAGCTCCTGGTTTGTAAGACAAAACATACTTAACTAAGAAAAGTCTAATAGCACAGTCAAGAGCTATTAGAATGAAACAGGCATTTAAGAGCAGGTTTAGATAATTCAGTTTTACACAGGCAAGTATTGCTAAAAAATGCTACAGCTAAATAGCCATGTGGCTAGACGTTATCACATCTTCTATTCTAACAGCAGCTAACATGAATGCTTCCTATGCATAAAATATTTTCAAGTCCTTTTTCTAGCCCATGTAATCCTTCCAACAACCCTGAGGTGAGCTAGTAAAACATCAATTTTAGTTTGAAGAAAGTAAGTCAAAGAGATTAAGTAACTTGAGCCAGAATTACTTAACGAGTAGCCAAGTTGGGACTCCAACCCAAGTCTTACTGTTATAAAAAGTCTGCATCCTTGAACCCCAGCCAGAAGTTCTCCGACTGGTCTTAGGACCCCCTCTACCCTTCTTTTGTTTCTGTGGTTCCATGCATCAATATTTGTAATTACAAATGAAAACTGGGAAATTCTCTAAGTATATGATCACAAACTAAGATGAAAAACTGGCCTCCTTGTATTTTTACACAGGCTCAAGGAAAACTTCCAGTAATGACTCACTGGTTATAGACTATAGCAAGTATAACCAAAGACAGCTACTAGGAGCATACTATGTGTACTGAAAACTGAGTTAATCTCTGAAAAGGCACATATCCATACACTAAACCTTCTACCTTAGGAAATTCTAGAAAACATAATAGTACATAAATACACATTTCATTATCCCTGAGAGCATTATCATCACACATCATGTAGTTGTGGAAAGCTTCACTAGACTTCTGGAAAGGCTCTACTATTAGAGAATGAGGGTGAAAAGGGCAAATAATATTACTGTGAAAATATTTTGGGCCGGGTTCAGTGGCTCAGCCTGTAATCCCGCGCTTTGGGAGGCCAAGGTGAGTGGATTGCCTGAGCCCGCGGGTTGAGACCCGCCTGGGCAACTTGGCGAGACCTCATCTCTACAATAAATCAAAAAAATTAGCCGGGCGTGGTAGCGCACACCTGTAGTTCCAGCTACTTGGAAGGCTGAGGTGGAAGGATTGCCGGAGCCCTGCAGGTCCAGGCTGCGGTGCACGGGAGCAGCCACTACACTCCAGTCTGGGTGACAGAGCGAGAACTCCAACTCAAAAAAAAAGAATCCTTGAGTATACCCAGATCACCTGTCGAGAACCATTCCAAACCATGTTAAATCATGAGCCATAAAAATCAATTTAGGTCACAATAGTATGTCTTTTTAAAATAAAATTAGATCAGAAAACATAGCATGGTAAGTACCATTTCCTAAACTTTTGCTACAGTTAGGTACAGTCATGTGTATGAGAGTATTAAGAAGATATAAAATGTATTTCCTACTGCAGGTCAGTTAAAAACTGTGAAAAACAATGTATTACAACAATACAACCTATACACACACAACCTATAATCTGCAGACTGTTAACTAAGCATTTGTGATACATTGGATACTCTCAAACCTGAAGGCAATGAAAGGTTTAGGTGGATACAATTTCTAAAGATTGAAGAAAGTTACAGATTACCTTACTATGATATCATGCTATTATCACAACTATTACTAAAGTCTTCACAGTAAATTCAGGCAAAAGAAGAAGACAAGAGAAGTCAATCATGTAAGCTCCATTAGCCACAAGTAAAGGTGCTCTTTTTTTCCATCTAAACCGAAGCTTGTTTCTTTAAAATTAATTAACTAATTACTTTTAGAGTCAGGGTTTTGCTGTGTTGCCCACGCTGGGCTTGAACTCTTGGGCTTATGTGATACTCCTGCATCAGCCTCCCAAGTAGCTGGGACTACAGGCACAAGCCATCGAGTCCAGGCAGCTCTTGCTATTAATGAAAAGGTCTACCTCCTAAATGAAGGGCTTTATCTCTACTAAACTGGCCAACAATTACTTTGCTGCTGGCATTACGGTTATACTCTCATCCTAAATCGATAGGATTTCTTGGGCCAATGCAGCATTCAGACAGTGATTCCAGCTATAATCTCTTCCCATCCTGGCAGAGGGAGGCCAGCATCTGGTGAAGTATGACAAATGGAAACAGCACACAGTGAAAGGCAAACCGGTCTTCACCAGCAGCTGAAGCTCCACCTAACAGCCTAAGCACAATCCAAGACACCCAGAGATATCAAGGGTCTCCCTGAGTGGGTACAAGACGGCAACGGTTGAAATATATCATCGCTGCCTCTTCCGCTCTACCAGAATTGAATAAGAATTTTATTTTAAGAGTTTCTCTCCTAATTCTTTCCAGTAGACCAAGAGAAAGACTGATGAAAATTATCAGTGAAAAGGTAGTGAGGCAGAGCTAAATTCAGTGTTGCAACACAGTGGCATATACTTTTGAGGATGTGTGGTAAAATACGCATAAGATTTACCATTCTAACCATATTTAAGTGTACAGTACAGTGGCATTATGCAATCACGATCTAGCTCCAGAACTTTTTCTTTTTATTTTTTTTGAGTTGGAGTCTCGCTGTCGCCCAGACTGGAGTACAGTGGCTGCTCCCGGCTACCGCAGCCTCGACCTGCTGGGCTCCGGCAATCCTTCCACCTCAGCCTTCCAAGTAGCTGGAACTACAGGAGCACACACGCTACCACGCCCGGCTAATTTTTTGGTTTATTGTAGAGATGAGGTCTGGCCTGCCCAGGCAGGTCTCGAACCCACAGGCTCAGGCAATCCACTCACCTCAGCCTCCCAAAGGCGCAGGATTACAGGCTGAGCCACCGAGCCCAGCTTTTTTTTCTTTTTCTGAGTAAGAGTCTCAGTCTATCACCCAGGCTAGAGTGCAGCTCACGGCCTGCACAGCACAGCCTCAACCTGCTGTGCTCAGCCTATCCTTCCACCTCAGCCTTCCAAGCAGCTGGAACTATAGGCACATGCCACCACGCCCAGCTAATTCGTTGACTTATTGTAGAGACCAGGTCTTGCCATGTTGCTCAGGCTAGTCTTTTTTGTTTTGTTTTGTTTTGTTTTTTGAAGTGGAGTCTCACTCTGTTACCCAGACTGGAGTGCAGTGGTCGCTCCCAACGACCGCAACCTCTACCTGCTGGGCTCCAGCGATCCTTCCGCCTCAGCCTTCCGAGTAGCCAGAATTACAGGCATGCGCTACCACGCCCGGCTGATTTTTTGATTTATTGTAGAGATGAGGTCTCGCCAAGTTGCCCAGGTGGGTCTCGAACCTCTG
>NW_007246436.1:151527-155315 GCF_000164805.1 Carlito syrichta
GAGGTCTCGCCAAGTTGCCCAGGTGGGTCTCGAACCTGCGGGCTCAGGCAATTCACTCACCTCAGCCTCCCAAAGCGCAGGATTACAGGCTGAGCCACCGAGCCCGGCTTCAGGCTAGTCTTGAACCCTGAGCGCAGACAATCCTCTCGCCTCCGCCTCCCAAAGTGCTGGAATTATAGGCATAAGCCACTGTGCTCAGCTAGTAGGACATTTTAAAAGACACTACCACCCACACAAATATAGTCACCGATCTTTGACAAAGGGTCAAAAGCAATTTAATATAGAAAAGATAGTCTTTTCAACAATGGTCCCGGAACAACTGAATATCCATATACAAAATAACTAGCTAATTAAATAAACCTAAACACTGATCTATGCCTTTCAGAAAAATTAACACAAACTGGATCATAGGCCTAAATGTAAATCGCAAAACTAAAAAACTTCTAGGAGATAACAGGAGATAAGTCAGGTACTGTAGCTCATGCCTGTAATCTCAGTGTCTAGGGAGCCCAGGGATTCGAGACCAGCCTGGGCATCATAGTGAGATCCTGTCTCTACAAAACAAAAGTAAATTAGCCAGGTGTGGTTGTGTGAGCCTGTAGTCTTGGCTACTGGGGAGGCTGAGATGGGAGAATCACTTGAACCCAGGAACTCCAGGTTACACTGAGCTATTATCACACCACTGTACTTCACCTGCATGACAAGCTAGACTCTGGCTCTAAAAAAAAAAATTAAAAAGATAACGGGAGAAAACCTACATGACCTTGGGTTTGGCAGTGAGATTTTAGATATAATATCAAAAGCATGAATCATGAAAGAAATAAACCAAAAAGCTGGATTTCACTGAAATTAAAAACCTGGGCTAAGCCAGGCTGAGTGGCTCAGCCTGTAATCCCGCGCCTTTGGGAGGCTGAGGTGAGAGAATTGCCTGAGCCCATGGGTTCAAGACCCGCCTGGGCAACTTGGCGAGACCTCATCTCTACAATAAATTAAAAAAAAAAAAAAATCAGCCAGGCATGGTAACACATGGCTATAATCCCGGCTACTCGGAAGGCTGAGGCGGAAGGATCGCTGGAGGCCAGCAGGTTGAGGCTGCGGCGGCCAGGAGGGGCCACTGCACTCCAGTCTGGGCGACAGAGTGAGATTCCAACTCAAAAAAAAAAAAAACAACCCTGGGCCGGGAGTGGTAGCTCATGCCTATAGTCCCAGCACTCTGGGAGGCCAATGTGAGAGGGTTGCCTGAGCCCACAGGTTCCCGACCAGCTGGGCAACCCGACCAGCCTGGGAAACCAGACGAGACCTCATCTCTATAAAACAAAGAAAAAAAGTTAAAAACTTCTGCTCTGTGAAAGATACTAAGAGAATAAAAAGATTAGGAGAAAATATCTGCAAAACACATATTTTATAGAGACTAGTATTCAAAATATACAAAGAACTGTTAACATGCAACAATTAGCCGGACTCGGTGGCTCAGCCTGTAATCCTGCGCCTTGAGAGGCTGAGGTGAGTTGAGTGCCTGAGCCCGTGGGTGTGAGAACTGCCTGGGCAACTTGGCCAGAACTCACTCTACAATAAATCAAAAATGAGCCGGGCATGGTAGCGCGCGCCTGTAGTTCCAGCTGCTTGGAAGGCTGAGGCGGAAGGATCTCCAGAGCCCAGCAGGTCGAGGATGCAGTGGCTGGGAGTGGTCACTGCAATCCAGTTTGGGCAACAGAGTGAGACGTCAACTCAAAAATAAAAATAAAAAATAAACAAATAAGATGCAACAATAATAAAACAAACAACCCAATTAAAAAGTAGGCAAAGGCCGGGCACGGTGGCTGACGCCTATAATCCCAGCATTTTGGGAGGCCAAGGTGAAAGGACTGCCACAGGTTCCAGACCAGTCTGGGCAATTTGGCAAGACCTCATCTCTACAATAAATAAAAAAACTAAGCCGGGCTCTGTGGCTCAGCCTGCTAATTCCACGCTTTGGGAGGCTGAGGTGTGTGGATTACCTGAGCCCACGGGTTCAAGACCCACCTGAGCAACTTGGCGAGACCTCATCTCTACAATAAATCAAAAAAAATTAGCCAGGCGTGGTAGCGCACACCTGTAATTCCAGCTACTTGGAAGGCTGAGGTGGAAGGATCGCCAGAGCCCAGCAAGTCGAGGCTGTGATGGCCAGGAGCAGCCACTGCACTCCAGTCTGGGTGACGGAGTAAGACTCCAACTCAAAAAAAAAAAAAAAATTAGCCAGGCATGGTGGCGCATGCCTGTAGTTCCAGCTACTTGGAATGCCTAGGCGGAAGGAGCACCTGAGTCCAGCAAGTTGAGGCTGGAGTGGCCATGAGCAACAGAGAGATTCCAACTAAAAAAAAAAAAAGTAGGCAAGAGATCTAAACAGATAATTCACCAGAGAAAATATGCAGACGACAAACAAGTATACAAAAAGATGCTCAACCGCATATGTCGTTAGGAAACTACAAATTAAAACAATGGGATACCACTACAAACCAACCAATCAAAGTGGTCAAAATCCAAAACACAGACAATACCAAATGCTGGCAAGGAGGTAAAGTAATAGGAATTCCCACTGCTGGTGAGAAGACAAAATGGTACAGCCACTTTGGAAGACAGTTTGGCAGTTTCTTACAAAACTAAATACACTCTTACCATAAAATCCAGCAATGTGTTCCTTGGTATTTACTCAAATGAGTTAAAATCTTATGTCCGCATAAAAATCTGTACACAAATGTTCATAGCAGCTTTATTCATAATTGCCAAAACTTGGAAGCAACCAAGATGTCCGTCAATAGGTAAATGAATAAACTATGGAATATTATTCAGCAATAAAAGTAATAAAAGCAATAACAGGAAATGAGCTATTGAGTCACAGAGACATGGAGGATCCATAAATGCATATTGCTAAGCGAAAGAAGTCAGTCTAAAGGGGCTCCATACCATATGATTCCAGTCACATGACATTTTAGAAAAACTACAGACAGTAAAACAATCCCTAGCTGCTGATAATGTGGGGGAGGGAGGAGATGAAAAATGGAGCACAGTGGATTTTTAAGGCAGTAAAACTATTCTGTATGATACTGCAAGGGTAGATACATGTGTCAAGACCCATAAAACTGTACAACATAGTGAACCCTAATGTAAACTATGAACTTCAGTTAATAATAAAGTGTCTTTTTTTTCTTCTTGAGATGGGAACTCCGTATATTGTCTAGGCTGGACTCCAACTCGTGAGGTCGAGTGTCCCTACTTTCTGCCCCATTTTTCTGCAAACCTAACATTGCTTTTAAAAAGTAAAGTTGCTGGGTTCGGTGGCTCAGCCTGTAATCCCGCGCCTTTGGGAGGCTGAGGTGAGTGGACTGCCTGAGCCTGCGGGTTCGAGACCTGCCCGGGCAACTTGGCGAGACCTCATCTCTACAATAAAAAATTAGCCAGGTGTGGTGGTGCGTGCCTGTAGTTCTGGCTACTTGGAAGGATGAGGCTGAAGGATCGCAGGAGCCTGGCAGGTTGAGGCTGCAGTGGCCAGGGACGGCCACTGCACTCCAGTCTGAGTGACAGAGTAAGACTCCAACTCAACAAAAAAAAAAAGAAAGAAACCAAATGACTAGCCAGATTTGGTACAAGTGTTGTAGCTTATCTCTACTCTAGATTAAGAGTGACTAAATCAGCCGGGCTCGATGGCTCAGCCTGTGATCCCACGCCTTTGGGAGGCTAAGGTGAGTGGATTGCCTGAGCCCGCAGGTTCGAGACCCGCTTGGGCAGCAAGACCTCATCTCTACAATAAA
>NW_007246436.1:155540-157018 GCF_000164805.1 Carlito syrichta
CACTGCACTCCAGTCTGGGTGACAGAGTGAGACTCCAACTCAAAAAAAAAAAAAGAGTGACTAAATCAATAATAAAATACAAAGCATCAACCTGAACTGAAGTCAGGAAAAAGTGCTACAAAATGTATTTTGGGCCAGGCGTAGTGGCTCATAACTGCAATTCCAGCACTTTGGGAGGCCGACAGGAGGACTGCTTAAGCCCAGGAGTTCAAGACAAGCCTGGGCAACATAAGAAGACCTTATCTCTACACAAAAATTTTAAAATTAGCCAGCCACGGTAGCACCTGAAGTGCTAGTCCTCTACCCCATCCCCAACTCCAAACTTGTTAGAATTAGCTCCATCTGATCTTGGCATTTTCCACTCTCTGCTGACCCTCCCCCTCCTGTGGTTCTGTCCACATGACCTTTGGGTTCCCCAGAGAAGACAGAGCATGTCAAATTCATATTCCCCAACTCTTAGATCCCTGCCCTTTCCTCTTGACACTCTCTTACTTGAACAAGTGGCTTCAGGAAAACTGACATCATTTCAAGATCAATTTCCCTTCCTAAGTAGCCTGGAATCTACTTCCCAATGTGTGCATATTACCAAAAATACCATATATTACCACAAAAATTATCTAAATACACTTGAGGATCAGTGATATTCAAACAGTAGTTTTAATTACCATCTTCCTCCAATTCCTCCCTTGCTCCAAAAAAGTGGTGGTTAATTTTTCATCTATTGAAAAAAGAAAACATCTTTTACTTGTCAGACTAACAAATGACATATTTTACCCCAGTTGAGGAATTTAAGCTAAAGTGCGGGGCAGTGAATTTCTTAACTCTGATCTATTTATTGGCTAGAAAAGTAAACGTGTATTTTTTAGCTAAACAGAAGCCGTTTCTTCTTCTAGGTTCCTCCCTTTGATTAAACTGGGCTAGGGTTATAAAGAATTCTATAATTTGGTACAAGATCTGCCACTACTCAACAAATTGTTGAATTCTGCCATCCGTTCATTACTGAATCTATGAAATACAGATTCTAATAGCAATTGAAATACAAATAAAATTACATAATTACTATCTTTTTTACTCGATCTATGAAGTAGAAAACACGTGTGTGTTTATAAAGGCAAAGAAAAAGACATGGAAGGATATACAAACTGACAAAATGATTACTCCTGGCGAAGGATTAGGATTGGGGAGGCTAAGGGGCTCTTCAGTCTTATCTGTAACATTTTAACCTACACAATAATGCATACATATGTTATCTGCAAACTAAAAATCAACCAGACGTGGAAGATCTGAAAGATGTGAAACTGGCTTGTTATATAAAATTAATTATAAAGCCTTGAGAATTATAATAGATACCCTATACTGAAGGTTCACTGTTTGCAAAACAGCCTATATTCCTGTTAAATTTAAACAACCAGCCAGACTTGGTGGCTCAGCCCGTAATCCCGCGCCTTTGGGAGGCTGAGGTGAGTGGATTGCCTGAG
>NW_007246436.1:157105-169164 GCF_000164805.1 Carlito syrichta
TTAAAATCAGCCGGGCGTGGTAGCACGTGCCTGTAATTCCGGCTACTTGGAAGGCTGAGGAGGAAGGATCGCCGGAGCCCAGCAGGTGAAGGCTGCGGTGGCCGGGAGCGGCCACTGCACTCCAGTCTGGGCGACAGAGTGAGATTCCAACTCAAAAAAAAAAAAAAAAAATTTAAACAACCTTTTAAAGGGTAGGTATCCGTACCATCCCCAATTTGGAAATGAATAAACTTGATACTTAAGAAAGGTTAAGAAGTGCCCTGTTCAAGGTCACCCAAATGTTGAGACCTGGAAGGGATTTCACCAAAACAGGTTATAACTCTCCTAAGGGAATAGTCAGTTTATTCAGGAAGTGACTATTCAGTTAATTCAGGAATAAAGAGAAACACTTTCTAACTTTGGCCATTGTTCAAAAGTTACAAAAAAAATTCTGCTTATTTTTCTTCCAGGCTCAATAAAGGAAGCAAAAATGAACATTTTCAGGTGTTTCTTGATTGGCTTATTAGCCATGCTGAACATAGTTATAAAGTCTCAAACATATAAATAGTTTGAGAGATTTAAGTAGATTTGTAGTGCTGAGCCATGAACCATCAGCCCCTTCCAGCTGTTTTGGTTCATTCTAGGCAAAGTGTGGTAGGCAGTTTCTGCTGAATTGCACTTTAAGATGTAGATTATTTGTTTCAGATGGGGAGAAAAGATTGTTACCTATGATTTGAGTTTTATTACACCAAAAAACATATAATTTTTAAAAATTTAAAATTGTTTTAGATTTAGGGATACAAGTGCATGGTTATGGTTACATGCACACAATGCATACTGTTGGGGATTGGGCTTCAGGTGTCCATAATGACCAAACAGTGAACACTGTACCCAATAAGTAGCTTTTAAACCCTCGTCTCCCCCACTTTTAGCGTCCCCAGTGTCTACTATTTCCAATTTTATGTCCATTTAGCTCTTACATGTAAGAGAACATGCAGTGTTTGGTTTTCTGTTTCTTAGTTCATATAGGACAATGCTCTCTAGCTCCATCCATGTTGCTGCAAAGGACATGATTTCATTATTTTTTATGGCTGCATGGTGTAATACATATTTGCTTTATCCAGTCAATTGTTGCTGGGCACTTAGGTTGCTATTGTGACTAGTGCTACAATTAACTTAAGATTGAATGTTTCTTTTTTATATAATGATTTCTTTTCCTTGAGTACCTAATCAGTAGTGGGACTGTTGGGTCGAATGGTAGTTCTATTTTTAATTCTTAAAGAAATCTCCATACTGTTTTCCATAGAGGTCGTACTAGTCAACATTCCTACCAGCAGCATATAAGTTTTCCCTTTACTTTGCATCCACACCAACATCTGTTGTTCTTTGACTTTTTTTTTGAGTTGGAGCCTCATTCCATCGCCCAAGTTGGAGCGCAGTGGCACGCTCATGGCCACCCCAGTGTCAATCTGCTGGGCCCCGTGATCCTTCCACCTCAGGCTTCCAAGTAGACGGAACTACAGGCACGCACTACCATGCCTGGCTAATTTTTTAAAATTTATTGTAGAGACAAGGTCTCACCATGTTGCCCAGGCTGGTCTCGAACCCGTGGGCTCAGGCAATTCTCTCTCTCTCCTCTCACCTCAGTCTCTCAAAGTGCTGGGATTACAGGTTTGGGCCACCATACCCAACCTGATTTTTTAATGCTAGCTATCCTGACTGTGTAAGATGATATCTCATTGTGGTTTTAATTTGCATTTCTCTAATTAGTGATTTTGAGCATTTTTTCACATTTGTCAGTCACTTGAATGTCTTCTTTTGAGAAATATCTATTTATGTCCTTTGTCCACTTTTTGATGGGGAAGTTGTTTGAGTTCCTTGTAGATTCCAGTAACAAACAATCCTTTGTCTGAGGTATAATCTGCAAATATTTTCTCCCATTTAGATTTCTGTTCACCTTGTTATATCTTTTGCTGTGCAGAAGTTTTTTAATTTAATTATGTCCACTAGTTTAATTTTGTTGCATTTGTTTTTGGGGGTCTTTGTTATAAATTATTTGCCTAGGCCAAAGTACGAAGAGTTTTTCCTAGATTTTCTTTTTTTTTTTTGAGTTGGAGTTTCACTCTGTTGCCCAGACTGGAGTGCAGTGGCCACTCCCGGCCACCATAGCCTCGACCTGTGGGATTCAGGCGATCCTTCCGCCTTAGCCTTCCAAGTAGCTGAAACTACAGGCGCGCGCTACCACGCCTGGCTAATTTTTTGATTTATTGTAGAGATAACGTCTCACCAAGTTGCCCAGGCGGGTCTCGAACCCGCGGGCTCAGGCAATCCACTCACCTCAGCCTCCCAAAGCGTGGGATTACAGGCTGAGCCACCAAGTCCAGTGTTTTCCTAAGTTTTCTTCTAGGATTTTTATAGCTTCAGGTCTTATGTTTAAGTCTTTAATTGATTAGTTAATTTTTGTATATGGTGAGATGTAGGGATCCAGTTTCATTCTCCTGCATATGGCTAGCCTGCTTTTCCCAGCATCACTTATTGAACAAGTTGTCCTTTCCCCATTGTTTAGTCTGTTCCCATTATCTGTCTATTTTTATATCAGTACCATGCTATTTTAGTTACTATAGCCTTGTAGTATAATTTGAAGTCAGGCAACGTGATGCCTCCACATTTGTTCTCTTTACTTAGGATTACTTTGGCTATTTCGGCTCTTTTTGGGTTCTATATAAACTTTAGGATTGTTTTGTCTAGTTCTGTGAAAAATGATATTAGTATTTTGATAGGGATTGCACTGAATCTGAATTGCTTTAGACAGTATGGTCACTTTAACGATATTGATTCTTTCAATCCACAAATATGGGCTATTCTTCCATTTATTTGTGTTATGATTTCTTTTATCAGTGTTTTGTAGTTCTCCTTGTAGAGATCTTTCACCCCTTTGTTAAATGTATTTCTAGGTATTTTTTTTTAAAGTCATTGCAAATGGGATTGAGCTCTTTATTTGGTTCTCAACTTGAGTGCTGTTGGTGTATAGAAATGCTCCAGCAGGGGTACAGTTGCTCACATCTGCAGTAATCCCAGCACTCTGGAAGGCCGAGGTGAGAGGATTGCTTGAGTCCAAGAGTTCAAGACCAGCCTGGGCAACTTAGCGAGACCTCATCTCTACAATGAATCAAAAAATCAGCCAAGCGTGAGGGTGCATGCCTTGTGGTTCCAGTTACTTGGAAGGCTAAGGCAGAAGGATCACTTGAGCCCATCAGGTCAAGGCTGTGGTGGCTGTAAGTGTGCTACTGCACTCGAGCCTGGGTGACAGAGTGAGACGAGACAAGAAGAGGAGCTCCTAATTTTTGCACACTGATTTAGCAACCTGAAACTTTACTGAAGTCACTTATCAGGTCTAGGAGTCTCTTGGAGTAGTGCTTGGAGTTTTCTTTTTTTTTGTGAGTTGGAGTCTCACTCTGACACCCAGACTGGAGTGCAGTGGCCGCTCCCGGCCACCGCAGCCTCGACCTGCTGGCTCCAGTGATCCTTCTGCCTCAGCCTTCCAAGTAGCCAGAATTACAGGCATGTGCTATCATGCCCAGCTGATTTTTTATTTATTGTAGAGATGAGGTCTCGCTGCCCAGGCGGGTCTCGAACCCGCGGGCTCAGGCAATCCACTCACCTCAGCCTCCCAAAGCACTGGGATTACAGGCTGAGCCACCGAGCCTGGCTGGACTTTTCTAGGTATACAGATATGCCATTAGTGAACAGAGATATTCTGACTTCCTCCTTGCCAATCTGGATGCCTTTCTTTCTCTCTCCTGATTGCTCTAGCTAGGACATTCAATAATATATTAAATAAAGTGGTAATAATTTTTTTTTTTTTTTTTTTGAGTTGGAGTCTCACTCTGTTGCCCAGACTGGAGTGCAGTGGCCTGCTGGGCTCAGGCGATCCTTCTGCTAACACGCCTAGCTAATTTTTGATTTATTGTAGAGATGAGGTCTCGCCAAGTTGCCCAGGCGGGTCTCGAACCCACAGGTTCAGGCAATCCACTCACCTCAGCCTCCCAAGGCATGAGATTACAGGCTGAGCCACCAAGCCCAGCTGGTCATAATTTTCTTAAAGGACAATAATAGTGACAAATATTTGTACGAAAAATAAGTTATCCAGTAAAGACTTTAAATGACTCAATCAATATGTATATACTGAGTTGATCTACATCACTACTAGAATCTCTAACTTAAGGGAACTAAGCAATCTCTGGGGAAAGACCTTGATCCTTGCAATTCTCATTCCTTTCTACTTTAAAAAGGTTTAGCTAGGTTCACTGACTCTTGAAATCCAGTGAAAAGAGTATCATTTTAACCTGACCTTTCCAAGGATGGCATAAAGATTTGGTTAAACCTGTATGAAATACAAACAAGGCTTATTACTACTCTCCTACACTAAATTATCAATAACAGTGTTTGTTTTTAAGTTGATTACATAGTCCAGCCTTATATGGAAGACAGTTTCATAAATCTTAGCTCTTTTTCAACTTCCATCCTAAATAGCTCTTCTGGCTGTTTATATCTGATTCAGGAAATCTTAACTCCTACTGCTACAAATTAACTTCAGTCTTCAGCCAGATTCTGAGGGAGTTTCAAACATAGTAACATGATCCCAAATGAGAACAGTATTCTATATACCTTTGATAAACTTTTATAAAATACTTTTAACCTTCCAGTTAAGAAATAAATAGATAAAGCCCACTAAAATGAGGATACAAAGCTGGGCATTATAGTTTCTAGCCAATTTTTAAGAATTTCTATGGCAAACAAATGAAAACAAATTTCAATATTGTTCATTTTGTATTGGGTGGCTTCAACTCATATTTTATTGTTTCAAGTGCCTATTCCAAACTCCATTCACAGTTCTACCACCTTTCCTTACAAATCATGATCCTGACTTACTTTATAAAGAGCATCAAAACTTTAAAAGCTAACAATTGGCCGGGCTTGGTGGCTCAAGCCTGTAATCCCAGCACTTTGGGAGGCCCAAGTGAGTGGACTGCCTGAGCCCGCGGGTTCGAGACCCGCCTGAGCAACTTGGCGAGCCCTCATCTCTACAATAAATTAAAAATTAGCCAGGCGTGGTAGCGCACGCCTGTAGTTCCAGCTACTTGGAAGGCTGAGGCGGAAGGATCGCCGGAGCCCAGCAGATCAAGGCTGTAGTGGCCGGGAGCAGCCACTGCACTCCAGCCTGGGCAACAGAGTGAGACTCCAACTCAAAAATAAATAAATAAATAATAAAATAAAAGCTAACAATTCTAATTATTCTTCCCCACTATATTGGGTCAGCTCTTCCCACTCTCTTTCTCCTCACATTATCAAGATACCTTCTCACTGAGTCTTAGTAAATTCATTCCGATTTCAAGACAACTAAGTTCTATAATGTGCCTTTCCCACTTTCCTTTCAAAAATCTTTACTTCTCTGGCTCTTTTCTCTCACCAGTTCAAGATCCCCCATGTCCAGAGAAGTCATTACTTAATCCCGTTTCCTGAATTCCTATTATCACAACTCACCCAGTTCCATCTACTTATAACCATGAAATAATTCTTCTCTTTCCTTTTTGCCACTACATCTAGACCAATCAAGTAGAGCTCAAGTTTTGTCTTCTCTTAAAAGTTTCTACGCCGGGCTCGGTGGCTCAGCCTGTAATCCCGTGCCTTGGGAGGCTGAGGTGAGCGGACTGCCTGAGCCCGCGAGTTCGAGACCCATCTGGGCAACTTGGTAAGACCTCATCTCTACAATAAATCAAAAAATTAGCCGGGTGTGGTAGCGTGCACCTGTAGCTCCAGCTACATGGAAGGCTGAGGCGGAAGGATCGCCGGAGCCCAGCAGGTTGAGGCTGCAGTGGCTGGGAGCGGCCACTGCACTCCAGTCTGGGCAAGAGTGAAACTCCAACTCAACTCAGAAAAGTTTAAAAGACCAAGTGTACATGTATGTATACATGTGTGCATGTGCTGTACTGTGTTCTATTAGACTGTAACAACTAGAATATGAAATAATGCCTTTCACATACATCATAGGGTACATAGTTCCAAAGTAATTTAGAAATTGCCAAGTCCTTTGTTATAAAGGGGTAAAACCTTTATGGGATAAAACCTATTATTTTTCCCCTTAGATATCCTTTTGGCTTTTCTATATTTTCTGTAAAAATGCATTATTTTATTTTTAAAAAATATTTGGTAATAAAAGTATATCTCAAGAGCCACATGAGGCAGCAGAGGCCTATAGTCTCAGCTACTCAGGAGGCTAAAGAGGGAAAATAGCTTGAGACCAGGAGTTTGAGGCCAGTCTGGGCAACCAAAAAAGTATTATCAGAGCAAGGACAATAAATACATTTTAAAGGGGAAATCTGGCGGTCATACCAGTAAAAACAAGTGACCACATCTATCATTTCCAAGAGTGAGACAACCTGACACTGTGTCTTCTGATATGCTGCAATAAACATACATCATCACCTATGCAGCATTTTTGTCAAAATGTTTATCTGAGTCTAATTACTAAAACTCCACAAACTTAAAATATATCTAAAATGCTCCTTTCTCATGCTGTATTCCCAATTTACCACTACAAAGGGCCTCCTGCAAGGACCCTCCAAAATCATCACCAAGAACAGAGTAGTAGAATGAGAAAAGACTTGGAACCAGACAGACCTGAGTGTGAATTCTGACTCTGCTGCTTGATAAGCTTGGATAAACCCTAAGTCTCAGCTTCCTCATCTCTAGTGCCATTTAACCCCAAACAATCTGAGAGTAAGTAATATGTATCATGGCCCTTTACCTCTGAATACTTAAATGTGTGTTTACTAAGAATAGGGAGACTGTTTTACCTAACCTCAGAACAGGTGCCAAATTCACTAAATTTTTAAAGTTACTTTTTAAAGAAACTATCTACGCTTTAATAAAATGAAGGATAAAATCAATGTGTGCTGTTCAGAGGGAAAGAGAGCAGCTATGAAATTTATAAATTTGGGTCAGGCAAGGTAGCTTATGCCTGCAGTCCCAGCACTTTAGGTGGCTGAGGTGGAAGTATTGCTTGAGCTCAGGAGTTCAAGACAAGCCTAGGCAACATAGTTTCTACTAAAATCAAAAAGTTATCCAGGCGTTGTGGCACACACCAGTAGTCCCAGCTACTCATGAGGCCAAGGCAGGAAGATCGCTTGAACCCAAAAGTTTGAAGCTGCAGTGAGCCATGATTGTACCACTACACTCCAGCCTTGGCAACAGAGTAAAACCCCAATTAAAAAAAAAAAATTAGAAATTCGTTTAACTTTGAAGTTTAAGACACTGTCAATTGTAAAGAAAACTTCCTAGAAGCTAGTCAAATAGTCAATAACTGTTAATACTTACTAGAAATGTAGGGACTATAAAGTACATGCTGACTACCCGCATTTAAAAATATACCACAGTCCTTTCAGGAATTAAAAAATCACAAATGGAACATCACAATGCTACAGAAAAGTGCTAACTTGGGGTTTCAGTATACAGTACCCAAAAAATCTGTTACAACAGAGAAAGAGAACTATATTCAGTTGAATTCATCAAATGTTTTAACTTCTACCAGGTGCCAGACACTGTCAATACTCTAGTAAGGCTACCATGGTTCTTGCCCTCAGAATCTAGAGAATACGTGGAGAATATCTAGAGAATCTGCTATGATACCAGAAAAATCAAAAGTTAAAGAGACACCGCATATAGCCAGAAAGGAGGGAAATGTCAAAAATTTTCCAGAGGAAATAACATCCAAGCTGAAACCTCAAGGGTGGAATTGAAAGAGAAGAGGAAGTGTCTGACTCAGAAGGACTGCATATGCAAAGGGCCGAAAGTAAGAGGGACAGAACTTTAAGAAAAGAGAAAGTTGGGTCCGGCAAGGTGACTCAAGTCTATAATTCCAGCACTTCGGGAGGCCGAGGTGAGAGGACTGCTTGAGCCCACGGGTTTGAGACCAAACTGGGCAACATGGTGAGACCTCGTCTCTACAATAATTCAAAAAATTAGCTGGGCACAGTAGTGCGTGCCAGTAGTTCCAGTTACTTGGAAGGCTGACGTGGTAGTATTGCCTGAGTCCAAGTGGCTGTGAGCTTGCCACTGCACTCCAGCCTGGGAAACAGAGTAAGACTCCCAACTCAAAAAAAAAAAAAAAAAGAAAAGAAAAGAGAAAGAGGCTGACAATTGTATTATTTTCAGGTAATAAGAAAAGAGAAAGGGAAAATGTGGTGTAATGGAAAGAAACGTAACATGAAGTAAGAAGACCCTGTCTAGTCTTTGTTCTACTACTTACTAATTGTATAATCTTAGGGTAAAGTCATTTTACCTCTCTGAGCCTCTATTTCTTTCTTTTTTTTTTTTTTTTTTTTTTTTTTTTTTTTTTTTTAGTTGGTGTCTCACTCTGTCGCCCAGACTGGATTGCAGTGGCCACTCCTAGCCACCGCAGCCTCGACCTGCTGGGCTCCGGCGATCCTTCCACCTCAGCCTTCCGAGTAGCCGGAATTACAGAAATGCGCTACTATGCCCAGCTGATTTTTTGATTTATTGTAGAGATGAGGTCTCGCTGCCCAGGCGGGTCTCGAACCCGCGGGCTCAGGCAATCCACTCACCTCAACCTCCCAAGGCACGGGATTACAGGCTGAGCCACCGAGCCCGGTGAGCCTCTATTTCTTAATGGCAAAATGGGAATGCTACCAAACTCCCCCTCAATGGGATGTCTCAAGGATCAAAATTTAAAAGCGCATGGAAAAAATAAATATATATATTTTTTTAGTTGGGGGGTCTCACTCTATCACCCAGGTTGGAATGCAGTAGCATGATCACAGCTTACCACAGCCTCAAATTCCTAGGCTCAGGTGATCCTCCTGCCTCAGCCTCCCAAGTAGTTGGGACTATAGGCACATGCCACCAAGCCTGGCTAATGTTTTGATTTTTTTCTGTAAACAGGGTCTCTCTATGTTGCTCAGGTTGGTCTTGAACATCTGAACTCAGGCAATCCTCCTGCCTCAGCATCCCAGGGTGCTGTTCCACCCATGCCTGACCCCTAGAGAAAAATGATTTAAAATTTTAACTCACCACTAAGAAAATGAAGAGACAAGTCACAGACCAGAAAAAAGCATTTGCAGTACACACTAAATAAATAAATAAATAAAATCAAACAAAACTAAATTATAATAATAGAAATCTCCACTGAGTAAGAAAAATGAAATAGTGGTTGGGAGGAAGCTTTGAGGTGGTAATTCCAAACCTTGACCAAGTGGCAGTTACATAGGTATTTGCTTTATAATTAGTCACTGAACTATATGAATGTATGTTTTATACTCGTTTCTGTGTCTACATTACACTTTACAAAAATTAGGTTAGAAGTTGAATAGAGACAATTTCACACGTAAGCCAGTGCTCCTAGGTTAAAGTCCTATGGCAAAGAATTGTTCATATGCTTGTGAAGTGAACAGATATATGTTCACAGATAAAATAAAACTAGCTGAGATTTAAGACAACTGACAATGAGTAGATTTTGGCTCTGAGAAAAATTTAAAAAATAATAATTTTTTTAAAAAGACACCTGAGCTGGGCTCGGTGGCTCAGCCTGTAATCCCGTGCCTTTGGGAGGCTGAGGTGAGTGGATTGCCTGAGCCCGCGGGCTTGAGACCCGCCTGGGCAGGCGAGACCTCATCTCTACAATAAATCAAAAATTAGCCAGGCATGGTAGCATGCGCCTGTAATTCCGGCTACTCGGAAGGCTGAGGTGGAGGGATCGCCAGAGTCCAGCAGTTCGAGGCTGCGGTGGCCAGGAGCGGCCACTGCACTCCAGAGTGAGACCCCCAACTCAAAAAAAAAAAGGACACTTGAGAGAGAGTGGAAGATAGATAAAAGATTTCCACAAGCCAATGACTGCTGAAGCTGGTAATAAGTATATGGGAGTTCATTACACTATTTGCTTTACACATGTTTCAATTTTTCCATAGTAAGTTTTTTTAATGTTTATAATTTTAATTACTGCACTTCTAGAAATGATAAGAATATAATCAAAAAACAGAAAAACAAATACATGATTGAGTTCACCATAGTTTTATTTTTGGTGCCCTAAAAAAATAGATACAACCAAGTGTCAAGGCTCATGCTTGTAATCCCAGCACTTTGGGAGGCAAGGCCAAAGGATTGCCCGAGCTCAGGAGTTTAAGACCAGCCTGAGCAACTCAGTGAGACCTTGTCTCTACAATAAATCAAAAAATCAGCCAGGCATGGTGACACATGCTTATAGTCCCAGCTACTTGGAAGGCTGAGGCGGAAGGACTGACTGAGCCCAGCAGGTCAAGGTTGTGGTAGCTGTTAGCATGCCACTGCCCTCCAGTCTGGGTGTCAGAGTGAGACTCTGACTTAAAAAACAAAAAGAAGAAGATACAACCTAATATTCAATAAGAGAGAAATGAGAAATAAAGTATAGGAAATCACAGCACAAGTTTTATACATTTACAAGACTTTTTCCAAGAGTTTTCAATGACATGGAAAATGATTATAAATTCAAAAAGAAAGATAGCTTGGGATTTTGAGTAATATTATCTTTAACTTTCTTGTATTTATACAACCAACATATATAACTTTTATCATTAGGAAGGGGGGCGGAAATCCTTAAGCTTCTTCATTCACTTGCCCAAAATATTGATTCTACCAAAATTGAGGGAAAAAAAGTAAAAACACTAAAAAAATTGTGGAAGAGTCATCAGTACTACATTCCAAAAGCCTGTACCCATGGAAATATACTATTTGAATTTTTAAAGTTCTTTATAATATCCCTATATGTCATTACAATTTCAATAGGAGTCTTTTTAATATGAAATTAAATCAATAGTACAACTAGCCAATAAACTATCTTTAGAATTTAACAGCATGTTAAAAAAAAAAGATAGAACCAAAGGAACTTCTTGTTTTCAGAAACTGAACAGGGACTATTTCACACCTAACCCAGTGCTCCTAGTTTAAAATCCTGTGGCAAAGAACCTATAAGATGTTTGTAAAATGAACAGACAGATTTCATTTCAAATGGACGTGCCAGCTTGTTCTTCTATGCCCATTAGAGTTTTAGCAGAAACCAAGAATTTGATTAATATGGGTAGGCATATATAAGCCATTCAAATGATTATTACAATAGAACGAGATTGAGACATTCTAGTCAATAATTCTGCTTTAACATAGGTCTTAAAACAAGTCTTTTCCTATGTTGAGATGATGTAGTTAGGTGATTAGAAACTCTCAATCTATTAAAAAAAATTTGAGAGAAAGTTGTTCTCACACAGGACAGGCTGAGAAACTAGGTAGACTACTGCCACCAATCACCTGACACCTGACCACAGTGCTTGAAACTCCTATTCTATTACCCAGTGGAGCTCCTTGGCTCATAGTTGCTAACTGAGAGCCAGTCTCTCAAAGTTCCAACTTGTGCCGGGCTCAGTGGCTCAAGTCTATAACCCTAGCACTTGGGGAGGCCAAGGCAAGAGGACTGCCTGAGCAGGGGTTCAAGACCAGTCTGCGCAACTTGGTGAGACTTCATCTCTACAGTAAACCAAGAAAAAATTAGCCAAGCGTGATGGTGTGTGCATGTTGTTCCAGCTACTTGGAAGGCTGAGGCAGAAGGATCCCCTGAGCCCAGCAGGTCGAGGCTGCGGTGATCGTGAACATGCCACTGTACTCCAGCCTGGGCAACAGAGTGAGACTCCAACTCAAAAAAAAAAGCTGCAAATTGACTTAGGATGAAACAAATATCAACAGGAGCTTTTCTGAAAGTGCATTACAATGGTCACATGGATTCCATGAAGAAAAAATTCAAGAGATATAATTTATTTAGAATTATAAAGTGCCAGGCTGGGTGGCTCAGCCTGTAATCCCAGAGCTTTGGGAGGCTGAGGCGAGTGGATTGCCTGAGCCCGTGGGTTCGAGACCTGCCTGGCCAACTTGGCCAGACCTCATCTCTACAATAAATCAAAACTTAGCCGGGCGTGGTAGCACACACCTGTAGTTCCAGCTACTTGGAAGGCTGAGACGGAAGGATTGCTGGAGCCCAGCAG
>NW_007246436.1:169219-171554 GCF_000164805.1 Carlito syrichta
ACGCCAATCTGGGTGACAGAGTGAGACTCAAACTCAAAAAAAAAAAAAAGAATTATAAAAGTTTTTAACAAGGCTCTAGAATTTTAAAAATATAGAATCTGGTGCTTGCTTTGGCAGTATATATACTAAAACTGGAACGATACAGAGAAGATTAGCATGGCCCCTAAGCAAGGAAGACAGACAAACTCATGAAGTGTTCTATATTCTTCAGCCCTATTCACAACAGCAAAGAGAGGGAATCAGTCTAAGTGTCCAACAACTGACAAACAGATAAAGAAAATGTGGTATGCTCAGTGGCTCAGCCTGTAATCCCACGGTTTGGGAGGCTGAGGTGAGTGGACTGCCTAAGCCTGTGGGTTCGAGACCCGCCTGGGCAACTTGGTGAGACCTCATCTCTACAATAAATCAAAAAATTAGCTGGGCGTGGTAGCACGTGCCTGTAGTTCCAGCTACTTGGAAGGCTGAGGCGGAAGGATCCCCGAAGCCCAGCAGGTGGAGGCTGTGGTGGCCGGGAGCGGCCACTGCACTCCAGTCTGGGCGATAGAGTGAGACAACAACTCAAAAAAACAAAAACAAAAAAAGAAAATGTGGTATATACACACAATGGAATACTGTCATCTGGAGCAACATGGATGGAATTGGAGGACACAAGTCAGGCACAAAAAGACAAATATCACATGTTCTTACTTCTCTTTATCCACCTCCCCAACACCCTTCCCAGTCTCTGATATCTATTATTCTACACTATCTCCATGAAGTCAACTTTTTTTTTTTCTGAGTTGGAGTCTCACTCTGTTTCCTAGGCTGGAGCGCAGTGGCACACTCATGGCCACCACAGCCTCGACCTGCTGGGCTCAGGCAATCCTTCCACCAAAGCCTTCCAAGTAGCTGGAACTACAGGTGTGCATCACCACATCCAGCTAATTTTCTGATTTACTGTAGAGACAAGAACTTGCCAAGTTGCCCAGGCTAGTCTCGAACCCAGGACTCAGGCAATCCTCTTGCCTTGGCCACCCAAAGTGCCGGAATTACAGGTATGAGCCACCACGCCTGGCTTTTTTTTTTTTTTTTGAGTTGGCATCTCACTCTGTCACCCAGGCTGGAGTGCAGTGGCATGCTCTTAGCAGCCACAGCCTTGACTGGCTAGGTTCAGGTGATCCTTCCACCTCAGTCTTCCAAGTAGCTGGAACTACAGTGTGTGCCACAATGCCCAGCTTATTTTTTGATTTATTGCAGAGACAAGGTCTCACCAAGTTGTCCAGCTGGTCTAGAACCCCCGGGATAAGGCATTCCTCTTGCCTCAGCCTCCCAAAGTTCTGGGATTACAGGCACAACCCACTGTACCCGGCACAAGCAATGGTCAATAGTAGAGTAGGGTGATTATTGTTAACCATGTTATTACATATTTCAAAATAGCTAGAAGAGAGGACCAGAAATGTTCCTAACACATAAAAATGATAAATACACTTCCAGCTACTCAGAAGGCTGAGGCAGAAGGATCGCTGGAGCCCAGTGGGTCGTGGCTGCAGTGGCTGCTCCTGGCCACTCCACTCCAGTCTGGGTGACAAAGTGAGACTCCAACTCAAAAAAAAAAAAGATAAATACTCAAGGTGCTAAACACCCCAAATACCCTAACTTGATCAATACAGTCTATGCATGCAATAAAATATCACATATACCCTACAAATATACAGTAATATATGTATTAAAAACGAAAATAAAGGCCAGGCATGGTGGCTCACATCTGCAATTCCAGCACTTACCGAGGCTAAGGTGGGAGGATCACTTGAGGCCAGGAGTTCGAGACCAGCCTGGGCAACACAGCAAGATCTTTTCCCTACAAAAAATATATTTGCAATATCTGCCTAACAAAGGCCTGCACTTTTGCTTTACCTTCCTGTGCTTATCATGGAGAAAATTCCACCAACAGAGAGAAAAGCATGTGTGTGCTAGATGCATACATATAAACACACACACACACAAACAATTTTGCTTTGTCCAAGCAGAAGAAGCAGTCTTCAAAAACATATGAATCCAGCTGGGCATGGTGGCTCATGCCTTCAATCCCAGCACGTTGGGAGGCAGAAGGGAGAGAACTGCCTGAGCCCACGGGTTCAAGACCAGCCTGGGCAACGCGGTGAGATCTTTTATTTTATTTTTTTTGAGTTGGAGGCTCACTCTGTCGCCCAGACTGGAGTACAGTGGCTGCTCCCGGCCACCGCAGCCTCAACGGCTGGGCTCCGGTGAGCCTTCCGCCTCAGCCTTCCGAGTAGCCGGAATTACAGGCACGCGCTACCACACCCGGCTAATTTTTGATTTATTGTAGAGATGAGGT
>NW_007246436.1:172247-173396 GCF_000164805.1 Carlito syrichta
AAAAAAAAAAAAAAAAAATTAGCCAGGCATAGTAGCCCGTGCCTATAGTTCCGGCTACTTGGAAGGCTGACGCAGAAGGCTCACCAGAGCCAGCAGGTCTCAACGCTGGGGTAGCCATGAGTGTGCCACTGCACTCCAGCCTGGGCAAGACAGTGAGACTTCAACTCAAAAAAAAAAAAAAAAAAAGAACAACTGTCACCCAGGTTGAAGTATAGTGGCACCATCACAGCTTGCTGCAGTGTGGTCCTCAGTTCACAATCTCCGGGAAGTAGTTAGCATTGGAAGTCTCACCTCCCACTTTAAACTTAACTAAATCAAAAATTGGGCCGGACACAGTGGCTCATGCCTATAATCCCAGCACTTTGGGAAGTCGAGGCAAATGGACTGCCTGAGTCCGTGGGTTCGGGACCAGCCCGGGCAACTTGACAAGACCTCATCTCTACAAAAAATCAAAAATTAGTTGGGTACGGTAGTGTGCACCTGCAGTTCCAGCTACTTGGAAAGCTGAGGTGGAAGGATCACTGGAGCCCAGCAGGTAGACACTGGGGTGGCCTTAAGTGTGCTACTGCCCTTTAGCCTGGGCAACAAAGTGAGACTCCAACTCAAAAATAAAATAAAATGTCGCCGGGCTCGGTGGCTCAGCCTGTAATCCCGTGCCTTTGGGAGGCTGA
Source organism: Carlito syrichta (assembly GCF_000164805.1). Taxonomy (NCBI): domain Eukaryota; kingdom Metazoa; phylum Chordata; class Mammalia; order Primates; family Tarsiidae; genus Carlito; species Carlito syrichta. The sequence continues at coordinate 172,919 of NW_007246436.1, forward strand.
GGTGAGTGGATTGCCTGAACCCGCGGGTTTGAGACCCGCCTGGGCAACTTGGCAAGACCTCATCTCTACAATAAATCAAAATGAGCCGGCTGTGGTAGCGCGTGCCTGTAGTTCCAGCTACTCGGAAGGTTGAGGCGGAAGGATCGTCGGAATCCAGCAGGTCGAGGTTGTGGTGGCTGAGAGCGGCCACTGCACTCCAGTTTGGGCGACAGAGTGAGACTCCAACTCAAAAAATAATAATAATAATAATAAAATAAAATGTCTAGCTAGCTAAATAGATATTCATGGCCAGGCTCGGTGGCTCAACCTGTAATCCCAGCACTTTGGGAGGCCGAGGTGAGTGAACTGCTTGAGCCCATGGGTTCAAGACCCTGCTGGGGCAACTTGGCAGCAGATCTCATCTCTACAATAAATCAAAAAATCAGCCGGGCGTGGTAGCGCATGCCTGTAATTCCAACTACTCGGAAGGCTGAGGCGG
>NW_007246436.1:173529-176752 GCF_000164805.1 Carlito syrichta
GTTCAAGACCCGCTTGGGCAACTTGGCGAGATCTCATCTCTACAATAAATCAAAAAATCAGCCGGGCGTGGTAGCGCATGCCTGTAATTCCAACTACTCGGAAGGCTGAGGCGGAAGGATCGACGGAGCCCGGCAGGTCGAGGCTGTGATGGCCAGGAGCATGCCACTGCACTCCAGTCTGGGCAACGGAGTGAGACTCCAACTCAAAAAATAAAAATTTTAAAAAAGAAAGCTGGACTTGGTGGCTCAGCCTGTAATCCCGCGCTTTGGGAGGCTGAGGTGAGTAGATTGCCTGAGCCGAGGGTTCGAGACCCACCTGGGCAACTTGACGAGACCTCATCTCTACAATAAATCAAAAAACTTCGCCGGGCATGGTAGCATTCGCCTGTAGTTCCAGTTACTTGGAAGGCTGAGGCGGAAGGATCGCCGGAGCCCAGCAGGTTAGAGCGTGCCACTGCACTCCAGTTTGGGCAACTGAGTGAGACTCTAACTTTAAAAAAAAAAGAAAAAGATATTCATGGTCAAATAGAGTCATAATTAAAGATGTTTCAGTCAATGGACTGTATACATGATGGTATGGTGGTTCTATAATATAATAATACGACAGATTTTTATTGTTGTTTTGAGTTGAGGTCTTTTTATGTCACCCAGGTTGAAGTGTAGTGACACCATCACAGGTCGCTGCAGCCTTTAACCCCCTGGACTCAAGCGATTCTCCCACCTCAGCCTCTTGAATAGCTGGGACTATAGTCATGTGCCACCACATGTGGCTAATTTTTAAACTTTTTTTGTAGAGACAAGGTCTCACTTTGTTGCCCAGCCTGGTATCAAACTCCTAGGCACAAGCAATCCTCCTTTCTTGACTGCTCAAAGTGTTTGGATTACAGGCATGGGCCACCGTGCCCAGTCATATAATATCAGTTTTACTGTACCTCTTCTGTGTTTACATACACAAATTTTTAGCATTGTGCTGTAATTCCCTACAATATTCAGTTCAGTAGCATGCTGTACAGGTGTGTAGCCTAGAAGCATTAGGCTGTACCATATAGCCTAGGTGTGTGGTAAGCCAGACCACCTAACAACAATTTCTCAGAATGTAATCCCATTGTTAAGCAACACATGACTGTAATTACAACACAAAGTGACTGGTGCCACAACAGAAATATATATAAAAGTGCCTTGGGAATATAACGGAGGAGAACGCAAGAGAAAGCCAACATCTGGGGGCCTTGGAGAATAATTAGGAGCTTGCCAACAAAAATGAATGGGGTGGGAGAAAGATCCTCTTAGATATGTACATTCACAGAAAAAAAGCCCATTAAGCACCTAATCAGGCACTATACCAAGCACAGAGACACAGTGTCAAAAGACATGGTGGTAGGCTTTATTTTTTTTAATTTTTTTTGAGTTGGAGTCTCACTCTGTCACCCAGACTGGAAGGCAGTTGCACATTCCCGGCCACCGCAGCCTCGACCTGCTGTGCTCTAGTGATCCATCCGCCTCAGTCTTCCAAGTAGCTTGAACTACAGGTGCGTGCTACCATGCCCGGCTAATTGTTTTGATTTATTGTAGAAATGAGGTCTCACCAAGTTGCCCAGGCAGGTCTCGAACCCGCAGGCTCAGGCAATTCACTCACCTCGGCCTCCCAAAGCACAGGATTACAGGCTGAGCCACCGAGCCCGGCTGGAAGTAGGCTTTAATGATGCTTATACCCCAACAGAGAAACAATCAAATAATAATCCAAGGAAACATAAAATGTCAACTTTGGTAAGTACTGTGTGTAAGAGGTATGTTATACTAAGAGAACGTATAGCAGGAAGATTTGATCTGGTCAAAGAACCACTTCTCTGAGAAAAGGATCTGAGTTAAAGTATAAACGATGATACTCGAGCAATCTATACTCCATATTCAAATGCCCTTCACAGAAGCAGAACCTTTGCACATAGGAAGACTGTAGATACTATCACTGTTAATTGGATACTTTCTCTCCTTTAAAGTTCAAAGGAGGATTCTTGGTTGGCCAGTACTCAGCTCTGCAAGACAAAAGGACTTTTAACTTCTTCACAATGCCTTGTGCTGACTACAAATACTCATGCCCATTATCCAGGGAACCTATTCTCCAATATCACCAAAAAAGAAAACTCAAACTAATTACAAGAATAGCCTGCTGACAGAGCACAGCGGCACACACCTATAATCCCAGTTACTTGGGAGGCTAAGGCAGGAGTATTGCTTGAGCTCAGGAATTCAAGACCAGCCTGGAAAAATTAGTGAAATCTCGTTTATTTATTTTAAAAAAAAAAAGGCCGGGCTCGGTGACTCAGCCTGTAATCCCAACACTTCGGGAGGCTGAGGTGAGCGGATTGTCTGAGCCCGCGGGTTCGAGACCCACCTGGGCAAGTTGGCAAGACCTCATCTCTACAATAAATCAAAAAATCAGCCGGGCATGGTAGCACGCACCTGTAGTTCCAGCTACGCGGAAGGCTGAGGCGGAAGGATCGCCGGAGCCCAGCAGGTCAAGGCTGCGGTGGCCGGGAGCGGCCACTGCACTCCAGTCTGGGCGACAGAGTGAGACTCCAACTCCAAAAAAACAAGACACAGGTAACTGAACGGTCTCAGGGAACATGAACAATCTGTACCTCTTTTCTCTAACAACCAGAACAACGGGGGCAATTAGATAATGGCAAATTTTTATTCCTTGGCTCCCTTTCTCTTTGACTCTGTTCTGACCACCACTCTGCTGATAATTATAGTATTACTGTCAGTATTTCACCATAGAATAGAGTAAATTAATTTATTACATTCTACTTTGTCTTCATGAAACCATGCATTATTAACCAACCAGTAACATTGGATTCTCAATTATTTAAACGGTGCTACGCTTTCTGTATGTGCCACTGAAGAAAAGTCTTGCCCTGCCCTCAAGGAGCACATTACCTAGACCTAAATTTTCTACCTCATATTCAGTTAGATAGCATGAAAAGGAAAAAAAAATTATGAGGATTCAGATAAAGAGTTTGCTTTCAATATACAATAATGTAAATGGGCTTCAGAGGATGAAAGTTTGGATAAAGACCGGCAGACAGGTCATCGCATGTGTGAAAAAACCAAGCAAGTAGTTTGGTCTGGCTGGAATACACAAAGGGTAAGAGTAGAAAATACCGTAATCCCGTGCCTTTGGGAGGCTGAGGTGAGTGGATTGACTGAGCCCGCAGGTTCGAGA
>NW_007246436.1:177046-179153 GCF_000164805.1 Carlito syrichta
GTAGCGCACGCCTGTAGTTCCAACTACTTGGAAGGCTGAGGCGGAAGGATCACCAGAGCCAGCAGGTCGAGGCTGCGGTGGCCGGGAGCGGCCACTGCACTCCAGTCTGGGTGACAGAGTGACCAACTCAAAAAAAAAAAAAAAGAAAAAAAGAAAAAAAACTGAGCCGGGCTCGGTGGCTCAGCCTGTAATCCCACACTTTGGGAGGCTGAGGTGAGTGGATTGCCTGAGCCGTGGGTTCAAGACCCGCCTGGGCAACTTGGCAAGACCTCATCTCTACAATAAATAAAAAAATCAGCCGGGCGTGGTAGCGCGTGCCTGTAATTCCAGCTACTCGGAAGGCTGAGGTGGAAGGATCGGAAGGATCCTCAGAGCCCAGCAGGTCGAGGCTGCGGTGGCCGGAAGCAGCCACTGCACTCCAGTCTGGGCGACAGAGCGAGACTCCAACTCAAAAAAAAAATAAAATAAAAACAGCTCTTATAAAGTCCATAGTCTGTCCCACACCACCAGCGATTTACTTTTTTTTAAGCTTTTTATTTTTATTTTTAGAGACAGGGTCTCGTTCTGTCGCCCAGGTTAGTGTGGTGGCATGATCGTAGCTCACTGCAGCTTTGAACACCTGAGCTCAAGCAATTAGCAACCCTCCCAGGCTAGTCTCAAATCCCTGGGCTCAAGCAATCCTCCCGCCTTGGCCTGCCAAAGTGCTGGGATCACAGGTGTGAAAGCACTGGGCCCAGCCTCCAGTTTGTATTGTTAGCCACCCCTTTTTACTGATAGTGTTTCAAAGAAGAGGGAATGGTCAACTGACATGAATGTTGCTCCAAGGCTGAATATACTGAAATTTTCATTGGGTTTGGCAACAAGAAGTTACTGGTGACTTTGAACAGAGGCATCAATGACATATGGGACAGAAGACATTCTTAAACAAGGGTGAAGCTGGCGCAGCGGGTCATGCCTGTAATTCCAGCAATTTGGGAAACAAAGGCAAGAGGATTGCCTGAGCTCAGGGGTTCAATACAAGCCTGGGCAACTTGGCAAGACCTCGTTTCTATAGTAAATCAAAAAATTAACCAGGTGTGGTGGCACATGCCTGTAGTTCCAGCTACTTGGAAGGCTGAGGCAGAAAGATTGCCTGAGTCCAGCAGGTCGAGGCTGCAGTGGCTGTGAGTGTACCACTGTACTCCAGCCTGAGTGACAGAGTCAGCTCAAAAAAAGAACCCAGAAACACTGAGTGAAGGAATGTTTAAAGAAGTCTGGCTGTGAAAGGAAAGGGAAAGCAGGTTATAGTGAAAGTTAAAGTGTTGTCTCTCTTGGGTTTTTGTGTGTTTCTTTTGTTTTAAGATAAGGCAGACCACTGCACTGTTTCTGCAATGGCATTAACAGTCTGCTTCTTCCTCTCCATTACCCCCCATAGTCAGTCGCTAAGACCTGATGAATTTCTAATACTCATTTCCCTGTAGTTCCCACTGCTACTCCTAGTTCAAACTTTTATTCTGGACTGTTGTAGTAGCCTGCTTCTTAGATATTTTTTTCAAGTATCTTCTCTATTATTTCCCTTTTTTGTGAGTTGAGGTCTCACTCTGTCACCCAGGCTGAGTGCAGGGGCAAGATCACGGATTACTGTAGCTTTGAATTCCTTGGCTTAAGTGATTGTCCTGCCTCAGTCTCTGGAGTAGCTGGAACTACAGGCACGCGCCACAATGTTTGGTTAATTTTTTGACTTTGTTTTGTTTTCTCTTGTTTTTGAGCTGGAGTATCACTCCTTCGCCCAGGTTGGAATGCTGTGGCATGCATGCTCAAGGCCATCCCAGGGTCAACCTGCCGGGCTCCAGCAATCCTTCCATCTCAGCCTTCTGAGAGGCCAGAACCACAGACGGGCACTACCACGTTTGGCTTTTTTTTTTTTTTTTTTTTTTTGAGTTGGAGTCTCATTCTGTCGCCCAGACTGGAGTGCAGTGGCCGCTCCCGGCCACCACAGCTTTGACCTGCTGGGCTCCGGCGATTCTCCCGCCTCAGCCTTCCAAGTAGCTGGAGCTACAGGCGCGCACTACCACGCCCGGTTGATTTTTTTATTTATTGTAGAGATGAGGTCTTGCCAAGTTGCCCA
>NW_007246436.1:179200-196319 GCF_000164805.1 Carlito syrichta
CGGCTGAGCCACCGAGCCCGGCCGGCTTTTTTTTTTTTTTAAATTGTAGAGACGAGGTCTCACCAACTTGCCCGGGCTAATCTCAAACCCGCGGGCTCAGGCAATCCATTCGCCTCCACCTCCCAAAGTGCTGGGATTACAGGCTGAGCCACCAAGCCTGGCCTGATTTTTTTTGTAGCAGTGAAATCTTGCAATGTTGCCCAGGTTGTTCTTGAACTCCTGGGCTCAAGTGATCCTCCTGCCTCACCTCCCAAAGTGCTGGGATTACAGGTGCGACCCACCATGCCTAGTGTTTTCCATTATTTTTTATGTTGTACTTTCAAGGTTCTGATCATGTTATACCCATCTTCAATGACTTTTCAACTCTGTAAGTCACTGGAGTTGGGCATGGTGGCTCATGACTATAATCCCAGCTACCTGGCAGGCTGAAACAGAAGGATCGCCTGATCCCAGGAGGTCGAGGCGGCACTGAGCTGTGATCATACCACTGAACTCCAACCTGAATAACAAACTGGAAACAGAGAGCCTAGGTTCAAAACCCAACTTTTCCAGTTACAACCTGGTGATCTTGGACAAGTTACAGTGTCTTCTTGTGAAATTTTCCTCGTCTACAAAATAGAGGTAATAATAGCATCTACTGGCCTGGCACAGTGGCTCACGTCTATAATCCTGCACTTTGGAAGGGCGAGGTGAGAGGACTGCCTGAGTCTACGGGTTCAAGAACAGCCTGGGTAACTTGGCGAGACCTCATCTCTACAACAATTAAAAAATTAGCCAGGCATGGTGGTGCATGCCTGTAGTTCCAGCTACTTGGAAGGCTGAGGCAGAAGGATCGCCAGAGCCCAGCAGGTTGAGGCTGCAGCGGTCGGGAGCATGCCACTGCACTCCAGTCTGGGTGACAGAGTGAGGCTCCAACTCAAAAAAAAAAAAATTATAGCATCTACTTTTGTGCGTCAAATGAGTACAAATGTACAAACGCTTAGAACAATGCCCGATACACACTAAGTGCCACACAGTCCTTTGGCCTCCATGATACCTCTTCTGGATTTTCCTCCTACCTTTCTGACCCCTCTTTCTCACTCCCTTTGCAGTTCACTCCATGTCTACCCAACTTCAATGACCATACACATGATGAAATCCAGCCATATGCCAATATGCGGCCCAGAATCATATCTAATCACCTGCTCAACAGTTCTCCTGTGATGTTTCAGACACTTCACATTCAACCTTTTCTGACTTACTCAAAACTGAACTTACAATCTTCCATTCAATCCCCAAAGCTACTCTTCCTTCAGTGCATCCTAGCTCAATAAAAGGACCGCATTATAAGCCACCACTAAGAAATCGTGAGAGCCGGGCTCAGCCTATAATCCTGCGCCTTTGGGAGGCTGAGGTGAGTGGATTGCCTGAGCCCGCCTGGGCAACTTGGCGAGACCTCATCTCTACAATAAATCAGAAAATGAGCCGGGTGTGGTATAGCGCACACCTGTAGTTCCAGCTACTTGGAAGGCTGAGGCGAAAGGATCGCCGGAGCCCAGCAGGCGAGGCTGCGGTGGCCGGGAGCGGCCACTGCACTCCAGTCTGGGCGACAGAGTGAGACTCCAACTCAAAAAAAAAAAAAAAAAAAAAGGAGTCGTGCTTATATGTATCTCCTTTACACTCACCTTCAACACACTCAATTAACCAAAATTCTATGATTCTATTTCATAAATATTTCTCAAATTATCTCCTCTCATTCTCCCATCAGCACTCTCAAACACACATCATATCTTACCTGAACCAATGCCACCTTCTAACTGATCCACTAAATTCATTCTTGCTCTCTCCCTGACCCTTTCTCTATACTATAGCCATTGATATTAGTCCAAACACATTATTCCTCTGCTGAAGCTGGCCTTCCCAATGCATTCAGGATAACATCCAATCTGACCTGACCCCTGACTACCTCGTCAAGATTTTAACCCTCTCCTCCACTCATGGCTGTTCAGTTACAATAGCCTTTTCAGCGTTTTGTTTGGTTGGCTGGCAGATTTCTCAAACATGTCAAATTCTTTCCAACCTTGGGTTTTCTGCATATGCTAATCACTTCTCCTCTTTGCCTGGTTACCTCCTACTCACCCTTCAGGTCTCAGCGTTAAAGGTTTTCTCAGGAAAAGTGTTCTCTGATGTCTCTACCCAATACTGAAGTCTAGATTAGGTCACCCCATTACACACTCATTGCATCCTGTATTTACCTTTGTAGCCCTTTGCGTAACTATAATTAATTTTACTAGTAGGATTTGTTTAATGTCTGACTTTCTCACTGGGCCAGAGCTCCATTACAGAGAGACCATGCTTGTCTTATTCATTACTGTATCCCAAGAGCCTTGCATGGTATCTGACATATTGTTAAATGTTTAGTAATATTTTTTTCATGTCTGCTTTTTAGGGTTTTGCATTAGCTGACCCCTCTACCTAGAGCTCTCTCAACCTTAACCCAGATCTGGTCCCCTGAGTCCTTGAATGTAACAAGATTGACTGTTCGTCCCTCAGGTCTCAATATGAACAGTCATCTTCTCAAGAAGCCTTTAACTGATCACCTATCTCAAGAAGTGATCCTCACCCTACAAACTATCTTATTATCCTCATAATTTCTTCCAGGCACTCAGCGTGATCTGAAATCATAGTATTTGGAAGTTTTAAAAAAGTAAGACCCGCCAGGCTCGGTGGCTCAGCGCCTTTGGGAGGCTAAGGTGAGTGGATTGCCTGAGCCTGCGTTCGAGACCCGCCTTGGCAACTTGGCGAGACCTCATCTCTACAATAACAATCAAAAATTAGGATCACAGAGCCTATCTCAAAGAGTTGTTGAGAATTAGTAAATATATGGAAAGTGCCAGTACCAAGCATATAGTATACATTCAATTAATGTGTAATATTATCCATCATATTGGGCGCTCCCTTCTCCTGCACTTTCCAACATACAGGGTGACCTCTCCTTTACCTTATTCCCTTTAAAAAGGTCCACCACGCACAACCACACTGGCTATGCACTGTAGAATTCCAAGGGTATCTTTCACATAAATTAAGATATGTGAATGGCACCTCTCGGGATTGTGCAACATGGTAGCACTATCCACAAGTTCTGGCAGTGCCAAAAATTGTGATAATCAAAAGACTAAGATAAGAAAAAGACAAGAGACAGAGAAGAACTTTGGAAACTATTAAAGTACTATAAAATGGTTGTTACATTTATAAATATACATTATCAGCCGGGCTCGGTGGCTCAGCCTGTAATCCTGCGCCTTTGGGAGGCTGAGGTGAGTGGATTGCTTGAGCCCGTGGGCTCGAGACCCACCTGGGCAGCGAGACCTCATCTCTACAATAAATAAAAAAAAATCAGCCGGGCGTGGTAGTGCATGCCTGTAACTCCAGCTACTTGGAAGGCTGAGGCGGAAGGATCGCCGGAGTCCAGCAGGTCGAGGCTGCGGTGACCGGGAGTGGCCACTGCACTCCAGTCTGGGTGACAGAGTGAGACTCCAACTCAAATAAATAAATATACATTATCTTGAGGTCACTGTCAGAAACAAAAGTCAGTTAGCCAGATAACTGCTGTGACACACAAAAAAGTTTCTGACCCCTGAATCCAGGATATAAAGAGACAGATTAAGGCTAAGGGCCATGATCAGGCTCATGAAGTAGCTTTTCAAGAGTGATCACAGGGTATTCAGCTACAGGGCAATCCACAATATTTCAATATTTGCTCACTTCAACATCTCAGCTTTTATATCCTCATTTCCCTATCTTTCAAGGAGAATATTAAGAGGAAATATTTTACTATTAACTTAATTATTGTTCAAGACAGTACCTGCTTACTTAGGCCACAAAAATAAGTTGATCTTAAGATATGTTACGAGGAGTAATGGGAAAATCTGCAACTGGCTTGAAGATTGCCATGACCATGAAATTAGTTTTGTGAAAATTCAACAAAAAATGATTCAGCTTACATGTGGGCAAAGCTCTAAGAAACACAATCTGAGACTGCTTTTGAGATGTTTTACTTTAGACTTAAAACTCTAAGATGAACAGTAGATAATAAGATGGAAATATAGAACCTACCTACTGGATATTTCCCTTTATAACAGAGTCTGCCAAACTTGAACAGCTAATTATTTGCTGTGGGAGGCTACCTTGAGTATTATAGAATGTTTAAGCAGCATCTCTAGTCTCTAATCACTAAATACCAGTAACACGATCCCAGTGTGACCATCAGAAATGTCTCCAGACTGGCTACCATGTTTTCTTAGTTTTGGCCCTCTCCCGTACCTTAGGGAGGTGAATCGCCTCTCTCTCTCTAATTTACTTTCTAAATAAACTATATTTCTAAATACTTAAAAAAAATACTTAGCCGGGCTTAGATCACACCTGTAATCCCAAAACTTTGGGAGGCGGAGGCAAGGGGAATGTCTGAGCCCAGGAGTTCGACATCAACCTGGGCAACTTGGCAAGACCTCGTCTCTACAATTTAAAAAAAAATAGTCAAGGCCTACTGGGCTCCGGCGATCCTTCCGCCTCAGCATTCCAAGTAGCTGGAACTACAGGCGCGCACTACCACAACCAGCTAATTTTTGATTTGTTGTAGAGATGAGGTCTCGTCAAGTTGCCCAGGCAGGTCACAAACCCGCAGGCTCAGGCAATCCACTCACCTCAGCCTCCCAAAGGCGCGGAATTGCAGGCTGAGCCACCGAGCCCAGCTGTTTTTTTCTTTTATTATTATTATTATAGAGATGAGGGCTTGCCAAGTTGCCCAGTCTGGCCTCAAACCTGCAGTCTCAGGCAATCCTCTCACCTCAGCCTCCCAGAGTGCTGGGATGATAGGCATGAGCCACTGTGCCTGGCTTTAAAAAAAAAAAAAAAAATTTAAGTGAATGAATCTCTTGAATGAGAAACACTCTAAATTCATCAGCAAAACATTTACAACCTGTGCCCCAACAAAGTTATAGAAGAGTCAATACAGTTTTGTACACTCTGGAACCTGACTGTCTACTTTTAATCCAGGCACTATTTCTTAGCTGAATAACCTGAAACAAGTACTTAACTGCATTATGCATCTGTTTCTAAACTTGTAAAATAGCCAAGTGTGGTGGTGCATGCCTACAGTTCCAGTTACTTGGAAGGCTGAGGCAGAAGTATTGCTGAGCCCAACAGATTAATGCTGCAGTTACTGGAGTGTGCCACTGCACTCCAGCCTGGGCAAGAGTGAGACTCCTATTCAAAAAAAGAGTTCACCTATCACCTCAAAAGGTAATTTATTTTAATATTCTTCTAGACATCACCCTGACCTGAAACTGCAGATATATTACTCCTAAAACACCACTTTGACCCAATCATTGCTTTATAAAAGCAAACCACAACCTCTAATGGTTCTCTGTTGTCCATATGTGGCTTTCAAAGTTGCTTAAAATTTTTTCCCAACATTATCAACAGTGCCTTCCAAAGCAAACCCACTACATTAGTCCTACTAATTTATCAGATATCCGCAGAATTGGCCTTAGAGGAGTAGTATGAAGCTTATGCTATCTTTACCACCTAAGAGGCCACCCTCTTCCCTCCTCCTCTCTACCTACCTGAAGGAGGGCTTCACCACTGTATTTGCCAAAACCATTCGTTTGGTCACTATTTGCTGCCTTTTATCTTTAGGGTTTAAGTTTTTACAAGTACTCACAGACAGAGAAAACCCCCAAGAACCTAAAATTTAAAACAGAAAACAAGGATATGAGTAACACGCATAAATAAAAGGCTTGACATACACAGAAACTGCATAATACTTCTATTTTAATATATTAATAAGTTCAACGTTTACCAAAAAAAGTGCCTTTTTTTAAAAACATGATCAAACACTGGCTATAAAATACCTGTAGCTATCTCATTTAGGATGTTAAGCAGATAGCGGTTGGAAGAAAATGTTAAGTAGCCTTAAAAAAGGAGAACGTACTCAGTCTACAACTTACCGCATTATGAGTGGGTATTATTTGTTTTCTGTATGAAAACAAGAGAGAGAAGATGGTATGAGAGGCCGGGCTCGGTGGCTCAGCCTGTAATCCCAGCACTTTGGGAGGTCGAGGCAAGTGGATTGCCTGAGCTTGCGGGTTCGAGACCCACCCGGCCAACTCGGTAAGACCTCGTCTCTATAATAAACCAAAAATTAGCCGGGCGTGGCAGCACACGCCTGTAGTTCCAGCTACTTGGAAGGCTGCGGTGGAAGGATCGCTGGAGCCCAGCAGGTCGAGGCTGCAGTGGCCGGGAGCAGCCACTGCACTCCAGTCTGGGCGACAGAGTAAGACTCCAACTCAAAAAAAAAAAAAAAGACAGTATGAGAGAAGAAACATGGGGCTTGGAATCAGAGCACTTGACTTCAAGGTCTGGTTCCAACCCTTACAAACTAGGATCTCGAGCAAGTCATGGTCCCACACCAAGCCTCTATTTCTATAATTCAGAAAACTTAAGATTTAAAACTACACTACCTACCTTACAAGGTTGTTCTGAGGATTAAATAAGGTAATATGTATGAAAAAACCTAGCATACTATCTGGCACGTAATAAATGTTTATTCAATTTTAATCCTTGTTAATGTGAAAGTACAGAACAAAAATAAAGTATTATTCAAATGTAAGATAAACAGAAAAAGTTAATGAAACCTGATTATGGATGTCTATGTCCCAAGAAGAAAAATATAAAAGGATATAAAGGATGTATGTTCCGGCAGGGCTCAGTGGCTTGGCCTGTAATTCCAGCACCTTGGGAGGCCAAGGCTAGTGGATTGCCTGAGCCCGTGGGTTCGAGACCAGACTGGGCAACTTGGCAAGACCTCGTCTCTACAATATAATAAAAAATTAACTAGGCATGGTAGCGCACACCTTTAATTCTAGCTACTTGGAAGCCTGAGGCGGAAGGATCACCAGAACCCAGCAAGTCAACACTGGGGTGGCCGTTAGCGTGCCACAGCACTCCAGCCTGGGTGACGGAGCGAGACTCAGACTCAGAAAAAAAAGAATGTATGTCCCTCTGCAAGATATATGGTAAATGTATCAATTCCTTGACTTACTGGCTGGCTAAAAACAAGACCTGAGAATAATATAAACATCATCACTTGCAACTTCATAATAGCTTTAAGGTTAACTAAAGGTCAGCAAAAACTTTGATGTAGAGAGTTAAGGACGGGATTAGAGTAGGAGAACTTAAAATTCAGAATGACCTTTTAAAGTCAATTAGACATTTTTCTTATTTGTTCTAATGGCCCAAATACTGTAAATGTGTTCATCTAACATGTGTGCTAAGCATAAGTTTTTATTTGTTATAGCGTGGACTTTCTGGTTCTTATCTACACTGCAAAACCCAATATCCAGATATCTCAATCATACCTGTATACCAAACTCTCTGTCATTCTAGTAGCTATTCCTAGCATTCAAGAAAATTGGCGCAAAGAAAAGTATATATCAGGGCTTTCAACAACATCAGCAAATACTTATTAAGCATTAGCTGGCCGGGCTCGGTGGCTCAGCCTGTAATCCCGTGCCTTTGGGAGGCTAAGGTGAGTGGATTGCCTGAGCCCGCGGGTTTGGGACCCACCTGGGCAACTTGGCGAGACCTCATCTCTACAATAAATCAAAAAATTAGCTGGGCATGGTAGCGCACGCCTGTCGTTCCAGTTGCTTGGAAGGCTGAGGCGGAAGGATTGCTGGAGCCCAGCAGGTCGAGGCTGCGGAGATCGGGAGCAGCCACTGCACTCCAGTCTGGGCGACAGAGGGAGACTCCAACTCAAAAAAAAAAAAAAAAAAAAGAATACAGCATAAAGAAAAACAGTGTCCCAAATCTCAAAGAGCTTACACTCTAGTGGAAAGCTATACACAAGTGTAAGTAAAGAATTAGTGTTCAGCAAAATAAAACAAGAGAAAGTGATAGGGCTTAAATAATGTCCTCATTCTACGCACCCAAAATACAGTTTACTATGGAAGACTGATGTGTGAGAATAAATAATTAGCTCTCTCATTAGTTGCATTTTGAATCACCTACATCATCAAGAAGAAGGTTGCAAAAATCAGAACACTGTACTTCTCTGCTACCAACAGACTGAAGGTTAAATCCCATGAAATCCTTATAAATAAGCAACTCAACAAGTTAGTTTAAGGCTGATATGGTGGCCTGAACCCAGGAGTTAGAGACCAGCTTGGACAAACAGTGAGACCTCATCTCTACCAAAAAATCAAAAAATTAGCCGGGCATGGTGGCACACACCTTTCGTTACAGCTACTCAAGAGGCTAAGGCAAAAGGATTGCCTGAGCCCAGGAGGTCGAGGCTGTGGTGAGCCGTGATTATGCCACTGCAGTCCAGCCTGGATTTTTGAGCCTAACTCAAAAAAAAGAAAAAGTAATTTAGACAACCTCTAATTTTTTCTAGTTACAGAAAAAATAACAACTTAAATATTCTATTTTGCTTAGTCCATTCCCACTCAGAAGAACCTGAGAGTGGAGTCATTCAAAGTGGGAATGCTTGTAAAAGGGATAATCTGGTCATTGCTGCTGAATTTGGGAAGACAATTTCAAGAGTAACCCAAGAAAGGGTGGGACTATTACTAGGGCTTCAGTGCTCCCAGTTGCTTGCAACAGATAAATGATTTAGCTATTTCAGAGAGAGTCATACGTAAGGCATGTTAACAGGATTGAACATCTGACAGAATAATATCCTTTAGACAATCTCTTAATCTCATCACTAAGATTGACAAGCAAGCTGAATTCTCAAGTAAATCAACATCTTCCCTGTCAGATAATACCACCAGGTTTAGGTGAATTCAAGGAAAAAAATATTCAAATAAATATAACGCCTTTTGGCCAGGTTCAGTGGCTCAGTCTGTAATCCCAGCACTTTGGGAGGTCAAGGTGCGTGGATTACCTGAACCAACGAATTCGAGACCAGCCCCGGCAACTTGGTGAGACCTGGTCTCTAAAACGAATCAAAAATTAACTGAGTGTGGTAGCACACGCCTGTAGTTCTGGCTACTTGGAAGGCTGAGGTTTAAGGATCGCCAGAGTCCAGCAGGTGGACGCTGGGGTAGCCGTGAGTGTGCTACTGCACTCCAGTCTGGGCAACAGAGTAAGACTCCAACTCAAAAAAATACATATATATAACTCCTTTTACTTTGAAGTATATTGTTTTCACTCCTTTTTACAGTGATTTGAGTGTTCATTTATTTCTAAAACTGCCTTTGGCAAGAGCTGGAGTATCATACTAAAAGTACTACACAGGCTGGAAGATATTATAATCCAGTATGTTGAAATATATAACAAGGGTCATCTTTTCCAATAAAAATGAGAAAAGTTCCAATTAAAACTGAAGGACCTCACAATTCGTAGTACAGAAATCTAACTCGCCGGGCTCGGTGGCTCAGCCTGTAATCCCACGCCTTTGGGAGGCTGAGGTGAGTGGATTGCCTGAGCCCGGGGTTCGAGACTGGCCTGGGCAGTGAGATCTCATCTCTACAATAAATCAAAAAATCAGCCGGGTGTGGTAGCGCATGCCTATAATTCCAGCTACTTGTAGGCTGAGGCAAAAGGATCATCGGAGCCCAGCAGGTCGAGGCTGCGGTGGCCGGGAGCGGCCACTGCACTCCAGTCTGGGCAACAGACTGAGACTCCAACTCAAAAAAAAAAAAAAAGAAATCTTAACTCACAAATTTACTTTAGATGCATGTTATTTTACCTTTGATTTTTCTAGGCATAATTAGCATCATGTAAGATTGGTGTGGTTTTGAAAACCTACAAGTTCACCAGTTATCAACTGTATAACACTTTGAATTAAGACACTGTAAAAAGCCGGGCTCGGTAGCTCAGCCTGTAATCCCGCGCCTTTGGGAGGCTGAGGTGAGTGGATTGCCTGAGCCCGCGGGTTCGAGACCCGCCTGGGCAGGTGAGACCTCATCTCTACAATAAATCAAAAAATCAGCCAGGCACGGTAGCGCATGCCGGTAATGCCGGCTACTCGGGAGGCTGAGGCGGAAGGATCGCCAGAGCCTAGCAGGTCGAGGCTGCGGTGGCTGGGAACGGCCACTGAACTCCAGTCTGGGCGACAGAGTGAGACTCCAACTCAAAAAAAAAAAATGTTTCACCCTTAGTATCTACCAGTGTTTCTCAATAAGACCTGACATCTGAGGGGCCGGGCTCGGTGGCTCAGCCTGTAATCCCAGCACTTTGGGAGGTCGAGGTGAGTGGATTGCCTGAGCCCGCGGGTTCGAGACCCACCTGGGCAACTTGGCAAGACCTCATCTCTACAATAAATCAAAAAATAATCCGGGCGTGGTAGCGCGCGCCTGTAGTTCCAGCTACTTGAAGGCTGAGGTGGAAGGATCGCTGGAGCCCAGCAGGTAGACACTGGGGTGGCCTTAAGTGTGCCACTGCCCTTCAGCCTAGGCAACAAAGTGAGACTCCAACTCAAAAATAAAATTAAATGTCGCCGGGCTCGGTGGCTCAGCCTGTAACTTTGGGAGGCTGAGGTGAGTGGATTGCCTGAACCCGCAGGTTCGAGACCCGCCTGGGCAACTTGGTGAGACCTCATCTCTACCTAAATCAAAATGAGCCGGCTGTGGTAGCGCATGCCTGTAGTTCCAGCTACTCTGAAGGTTGAGGCGGAAGGATCGCCGGAGCCCAGCAGGTCGAGGCTGCGGTGGCCGGGAGCGGCCATAGCACTCCAGTCTGGGCAACAGAGTGAGACTCCAACTCAAAAAAAAAAAGACCTGACATCTGAATTCATTAGAGGGAGTTGAGTCCAATCTCTCTCTCGCACTGCAAGACCCTGGACAGATCCCTATAACAACTGCCATGCCCCCCACTTGAGTAAAGTATGCCTTACCAACTTTTAAAAGTAAATTAAATAAATAAGTCTACCAGAAATACAGAAATAAACCATCTTTGCCTCAGAACAACCAAATACTCATCCCTTCAACAAAAGCTTCTATTCCTCCCACTGGAGTACCTCCTCTGGTATATAAACTTGCCTTGGAGATCTGACCTCACTCTAGAAATCTATACACAAGAGCACTTAATATTTTCACTTAAAAAAACAAGTCCTAGCCGGGCTTGGTGGCTCAGCCTGTAATCCCATGCCTTTGGGAGGCTGAGGTGAGTGGATTGCCTGAGCCCGCGGGTTCGAGACCCGCCTGGGTAGTGAGACCTCATCTCTACAATAAATCAAAAAATCAGCCGGGTGTGGTAGCGCATGCCTGTAATTTCGGTTACTCGGAAGGCTGAGGCGGAAGGATCGCCGGAGCCCAGCAGGTCGAGGCTGCAGTGGCCAGGAGCAGCCACCGCACTCCAGTCTGGGCGACAGAGTGAGACTCCAACTCAAAAAAAAACCAAAAAAACAAGTCTTGGTTGGGTTTGGTGACTCAGCCTGTAATCTCAGCACTTTGGGAGGCCGAGGCGAGTGGATTGCCTGAGCCCACTGGCTCGAGGCCCGCAGGTTCAAGACCCACCAGGGCAACTTGGCAAGACCTCATCTCTACAATAAATCAAAAATTAGCTGGGCGTGGTGGCGTGCACCTGTAGTTTCAGCTACTTGGAAGGCTGAGGTGGAAGGATAGCCGAAGCCCAGCAGGTAGAGGCTACGGTGGCCGGGAGCATGCCACTGCACTCCAGTCTGAGCGACAGAGTGAGACTCCAACTCAAAAAAAAATAAGAAAGTCTCACTTAAGAAAAGCCAAACATTGTTTACCCACCCTTGCCATTTCCCAGCTGTTCAACTCCAATACTGCAAAACAAATATTCTAGTTCCAGAAAGTAGAGCTTACATCCTAAATCTCCACATACATACCACCTTCATAGGTACATTTATTTTCTACATTAGGTAAATAAGTTTGGAAAAAGACAATTTTTTAAACTATTTCTTATTTTCTTTAATGACTTATCACAAAGATGATACAAACATTTAAAATTTGTTTTAGGAAATTCAGCTGTACTTTTGAAATAGCAACATTAGTAAAAGGCAGGAAGTTCTTACTAGTAACTTTAAAAAAAAAATAGGTAAAGAGTTCTAAATACAAAAAAAGTCATTCATGTCCCAAAACAAATTTAGATTCAGATTTTTAATACTGTATGTTTCCTCTCCCAACAGGCTGTTTTGAAGGTATGTAACAGAAGGATGTCCACTTAGGTTTTGTCCCCTAATATAACACGGAAGTAACAATCAATACTATGTAATATACTAACTTATTCAATTCAACTTGACAAATATATATTGCATGGACCACACAAACTTTAACCACGAAGCCAAATTAATAAGCCTATCATTTTGTCTCTTTTTCAACCTTTTATGTTTCATGCCCAATAGCTGCAAAACAAAAGTAAGTTCTTTGTGTTAAAGACAGACACAGTGTCAAAGATGTATATGTGCTAGTTAACTACTATAAAAAACAAGCGTAACTCTTTTGGTACAAGGAAAAATGGAAAAAAGTTTCTCAGCACTTTTATTTCATGGGAGTTCTTCACCCTGACTTTATGTTAGTCTTAAAACAGGATCTAATTTAATCAATGGGGATTCTGTAACGAGCATTCTCCACAAAGACAGAGACATTAAAAATTTGAGAAGTAGACTACCATTCAAATAAGCTGCCAACATGCTCGCATATCAAAAGTTATGTTATGGAAAGGACTGAGATATCATTTTGTCACTTGACATATAATTCGTCATGTATTAATAGAAAGGAAACAGACATCAGTGACCCTAAACTTCAAATTATTACTCAAAATTGTAAAAAAAGATGCCCCAAAATAAAGTCTATGCCCTCTTGCACAACACTGCTAAGATAGCACATTAACCAAAAGAAAAAAATATCCTAGATATGGAAAGGGTTAATGTGTGCAACAGGTAGCAATTAGCTTACAATTTAAAAGAAAAAGAAAAATCTTGCCAGGACAAAAGTCACAGAGTCCTTGAATCTCCTTACCACTACACCTCTTGTTAAAAAAAAAAAGTGAAAAGCTTTGCTTGCTGAAAGGCTCTTCCTTTAAAGACTGGACCGTGATGGCTCAGCCTGTAATCCCGCGCCTTTGGGAGGCTGAGATGAGTGGACTGCCTGAGCCCGTGGGTTCGAGACCCGCCTGGGCAGCGAGACCTCATCTCTACAATAAATCAAAAAAATCAACCGGGCGTGGTAGCGCATGCCTGTAATTCCGGCTACCTGGAAGGCTGAGGCGAAAGGATCACCGGAGCCCAGCAGGTCGAGGCTGCGGTGGCCGGGAGTGGCCGGGAGTGGCCAGTCTGGGTGACAGAGTGAGACTCCAATTCAAAAAAAATAAAAATAAATAAAATAAATAAAAAAAATAAAGACTGGACCGTCAGATCACTTAGATATCCACCTAATAGCTTGACAAGATAAACATAAATTCCATATAGCAATAACTACCTTGGAAAGGAGTTGGAGCATACTCTTCTCTTGTTCCCAAAGAAAAGTTTAAATCAAGAATTGTCAAAGGCCAGGCACAGTGGCTCAAGCCTGTAATTCCAGCACTTTGGGAGGCCAAGGCGAGAGGACTGTCTGAGCTCAGGGTTTGAGATTAGCCTGAGCAACTTGGTGGGACCTCGTCTCCACAGTAAATCAAAAAATAAGCCAGGCGTGGTAACGTGCATTCTAGCTCCAGTTACTTGGAAGGCTGAGGTGGAAGGATCGCCTGAGCACAGCAGGTGGAAGCTGTGGAGGCTGTGAGGGTACCACTACACTCCAGCCTGGGTGACAGAGTGAGACTCCAATTAAAAAAAAAGACTTGTCAAAACAAAAATAAGTCCCAAACACACAAAATTCCACTACAGATACACTTAACTTCTAAAAATTAAAGATAAAGAATTATAATCTCGTTGGCCAGGCTCAGTGGCTCAGCCTGTAATCTCAGCATTTTGGTAGGCCGAGGTGAGTGAATTGCCTGAGCCCGCGGGGTCGAGACCTGCCTGGGCAACTTGGCGAGACCTCATCTCTACAATAAATCAAAAATTAGCCGGGCGTGGTAGTGTGTGCCTGTAGTTCCAGCTACGTGGAAGGCTGAGGCAGAAGGATCGCTGGAGCCCAGCAGGTCCAGGCTGCGGTGGCCAGGAGCGTGCCACTGCACTCCAGTCTAGGCGATGGAGTGAAGACTCCAACTCACAAAAAAAAAAGAATTATAATCTCATCACATGATTTGGGAATGAGGCAAATCTCTGAAATCAGGCTCACCAGAATACATGCCTGCTGGTTATAACTGTCAATATATGAGAAACATTTTCAGCAGTCACATTTTTTTTTTTTGAGTCGGAATCTCACTCTGTCACCCAGGTTGGGGGGCAGTGGCACGCTCTCCACCACCACAGCCTCGACCTGCCGGGCTCAGACAATTCTTCCGCCTCTGTCTTCCAGGTAGCTGGAACTTGGTTAATTTTTATTTATTTATTGTAGAGATGAGGTCTCGCCAAGTTACCCAGGCTGGTCTCTCACCTTGGCCTCCCAAAGTGCTGGGATTATAGGCATGAGCCACCACGCCCAGCCAGCAGTCACATTTTTAAAAATAGTTTTTCTCAAAAAAAAAAAGTAGAAATTATCAGAAAAAGGATTAGAGAACCATTCTTTTTTTTTCCTCCAAACTCAGTCTAAAACACAGAGCCAAACAAAACTACCATAAATTCCTTTAGTAATCTTCTAGGCCTTTCAGTTCAGCAAATTTCACATACTACATACAATTCTGTGGCTTTCCTCATAACCCACTCCACAAACACAAATTCAGATTTTGAAATAAATATATGGTGAGTGTATTAATAAAGCTCTCTTTGACCAAGGTAAACAAAAATCAAATTCTTAAACGCCAATAGGGAAATCTTGAGAGGAAAGCAAGGCTTAAATAAGAGTAAGTATTTATATACACATCCAAGCTAATTTCCCTTCAAATCATGGCCAAAATTTATTTTTCAACAAGATCTACCTCATACATTCCTCTTTAAATACAAAATACAGAACTTTATAAGCATTCAGTATTTGTCTTCAATCAATTCCAACAACCTTCCACAACCTTCCAAAGCTACCACAGTGTTAATTTATAAAACAAAATAATCCATAGTTCTACTCCCTTGCTCAAAGTCACAAGTCCTGGCACAACATAATATTAAAATATTATACAGAGCTACCCTTCCTCAAACAGTTTTGTCCCTAAAATTTATATTCCAATCTAACATGATCAATTAGATTTATCACAATGTCAGTACAGCAAAATTAGGAATCCTTGTCACACTGTAATCCACAAACTCCTTTGATTTACAATGGGTTCTATAAAAGCTAAAGACTACATATAACTCCATATCCAAACAGGATGAGTATTAAGGCTGTAACTACTTGGCCAAAAACCAAATGAGATATTAATATACTTTCCCCCCTCCTCTTGTGCACAGAAAAGTCACCTGAAAAGTTTTGATCACAGTATGTTCACAAAGGAAAACAAAATAGTTATTCTACTTCAAAACTGTGGATAGAGAAAGAAAATACTAACCAATCTCTGGCTATAACGAATCCTTTCTTCTTCGGGTTCCATCTCTCACTCTTCTTGTGGAAATTACTGTAAAGAAGCCACTCCAGGGCTGCCTTCCTCTTCCTCCTTAGGAACCAGATTGCAACACTAAAGAATAATGATATAAGCAGAAATGAAAACGCATTCTCTAACTTATGCTTTCTGTTCACAGAAACAAGTATTTAAGATATGTGTTCATTTTAAGGCTCTGTGAAAAACCAGGTTCCTCTTCATGAGTTTGGAACCTTTCTGCTCTTGGCAAGTGGTTCCATGTCATGTTTAAAATTAATCACATTACAACTGTCCGAGGCCTAGGCAAAAAGAGATGTTGATTTCAGTTCCTTGTGGACGACGACGACGACGACGGGCCACACCACTTGTTTCTCCCCACAGGATTACAATTAGCAAGGCTCCCCTTCAAGGCAGTATGGGGGGGGAAGCCCAGGACTTTTATCTCTAGAGAGCTGACCAGGTGAGGCGACACCGAACTAATCCAAATACAAACCAAATTAGTTTCCTCTCATCGGTAATTAGAGACTAAGGTAAAGAAGGGCAGCCTGTCTATATAAAAGGAGGACAAGAAATTATAAAGAAACGATTCCAAAACAATTTCCCATACCCCTCCAGGAAGGCCCTACCCAATCGTCGCCTTCCTTTCCTAGACTCCCGGATCCTTTCGTATTCCCAAACCTCCCCTCCACCCCAACCAAGATGTGCACAACTCTGAAACAAATGTTGAGAGTTGCAATTCAGGGACAAAAATGCCACACGATCCTTGGGACGAAGTAACAAAATAGACGATTCGATCCCCACATACGAGTAACATGCATCATTTCCGAAAATTAAATAAAGACCGGTTGGCGCGACGGTCAACCCATAATACCAAGGAAGGGTTTCCTTTTTTCTATATATTCTCGGGGACTATGGCTTCCATCGGGAATGCAGATTTTTTTCCTCCCCCTGCTTGCAACTACATCATGCAGCCGCGTTAACAGCATCCTTTCGAACCTGCTAGGAGACCGGAGCACCCGATGACACAGTTTGCGAGAGCGGCTCGTGGCAGAGCCCTGCGGGAGGAAGCCCTCGCCCGAAGTCAGGAGGGAGACCGAGCTCGCATCCCCTGGGCGAGGACTGCCCGGGCTTGGAGTGGCCGGGGCCGGAGCGGAAAAACGGCCAGGATCGCCGGGCTTCCCCGGCAAAAGGCGATCCGAGGGCTCACCCGTCGGAAAAAGAAATAGAAACTTTGCATTAAGTCTCCAGATAACGCGGAGAACCAAACTTCCAAATGAGGGGGGAGGGGGAGGCTCACCGGGGATTCTGCTCTTGAGTTCTTGTCCAAGTGAGAAGTAAAAGAGCCCAAAAGCTGAGAGCAAGAATTAATCCCGAACGTCGCCTTCGGCTTCTCCGCGGGTCAGTCCGGTATCCAGAGAGGGTCGGGGCGACCCGGAAAGAGAGGAAGCAGTGGCCGAGCCGAGCCTCCTCCGCTTCTGGCTCTGGAGATCGGGACCGGAGGCGTCGGGAGCGGGGAGCGCGACCCCTCGGCGCCGAGCCCGGGGCGCCCCCGCCTCCC
>NW_007246436.1:198128-205246 GCF_000164805.1 Carlito syrichta
CCGCGGCCCGACGGGCGAGCGGGCTCCGGACGTCGACGGAGCCCGGCCGGAGCGATCCGAGCCACGCCATGCCAGCAGCCCAGCCGCGATCCGGGCATTTCCCCAGCCAATCTCTTGCCTCGGGGCCCGTTTCAATTAGAAATCCCACAAAGGGCCGCGGCTTGGGCGTTACACCTCGGAGCCGGCACTGCTGGCTGCACGGCGCCCTTGCTGCGTGGAGCCGCACGCGTCTTTTCCTCCCTGCCTTGGTTTCCCACTCTGATTCCGGTTTGGAGGAGAGAGGAAGGGCAGGGAGTGGATCATCTAATCTGCATAAGCAGCCTTCAGCTCTTGGGAAGCCCGTCGCGAAAGACGATTGAAGTCATGGCAACTTCCATGTCCCCCAAGGTTTGAACTCTAGGCTCAAAAGACGCCGAGTGAACGCAGGGTAGGATTATTTATTGCCACGCGAGGTTTTTCTACATGCAAATGCAGGGAGTTTCTGCAGACATCCTCTGCTTTGTTTCACAGCATCCTTTGGAGACAAGCTCGAGTGCCTGGTAGTGTTGTAGTCATTTTAAAGGCAGACAACTGAAGTATGGAAAGGTTAGACAGCTTGCATGATGACTCCCACAGAGAGGAGTCCAGTCTCACACAGACAACAGAAAAGGTTTGTTCACAGGGTATGTCATCCCCTTGCCTTCTGTGCGGTGGGAGATATTATTTATTCTGATACCAGTTTTATTCAGACTTCTTGGAGTGTCAGAGCATGGATACAAAGATGATCCCGAAACTCGATCGAATCTAAAGCCTTTTCCAATCTTTCAGAATATAGTCAAACATAACTTAAAAGCAGCCGTCTTTCACACTGGTGCTACCAGATGTGCTCCCATAGACATCTGTTCTCTCTCTCTCTCTCTCTCTCTCTCTCTCTCTCTCTCTGCAAGTATAGAAAAAGTCAACAACTTGTTTAAGTAGGAAAGACTTTTGCCATAGTCAGATTAAGTAAGTGTCCGGCCTCATGGCTATTTGCAAAATAAGCAGCTTTCTTTCCTTCCCACTTATTCCTGTAACCCAGGGAACACTTGGGTGCAAGGAGTAGCTCAACTTGGTCTTGCCCTTTTTCTTAGGGTCCAGAGTCCCTTACGTAATTAACCCTCAAGAAACTGAGTTGCTCACCTTCATCAGACAGGTAACTCCAAGTTTAACCTAGGTGGGCATGCCAGGATGAAACCTAGGAAAGCAACAGAACAGTCATAGTAGTACTGACATTGAAAAGGACAGCAATAGCAAAGTTTGTCGAATTGCAGCCAGCTCTTTTCCAGTTGAAAACCATTTGTTGACTAGTCTGCATTGGAGGAAAGGGTGCTTTAAACAGATAGGCACAATGGTTTCTCCTCAGGCAGGCCTTGTTGATATTCCGAAGCAGATGTGTAGGGTGAGATAAGAGATAGATGACTAGTGTTGTCTCCCACAATCACAGTGGCTGGTGGGCAAGGGCAGATCGGTGAGGCTCGCTGCATTACCCTAAAAGAGTCATTTTCAAGGAGAGTAGCGCTTGAAGGGTTCTCCAAGAAGGCCACTAGAACTATGAACTATATGGCAGGATAGGGAGAGGGGCAGAGTGGTGTATAGGAAGGAAAGAAAAATTCAAGAATAATTGAGACGAGGGTCCCGGTGCATTAATAAGTCTCTGCCTTCTTGAGCAAAGCTAAGACCTGACAAATGCAGAGTCAAAATTCAGATCACCCACTTTTGGGAGGCATTTAGGGGGTGAAAAGAGAACCCTAGTTTGGTTAGCTCAGTTAAAGTATTTCTGATTAGCTGGGCGTGGTGACTTATGTCTGTAATCCCAGTACTTTAGGAGTCAGAGGTGAAAGGATTGCCTAAACTCAGGGGTTCAAGACCAGCCTGGGCAACTTGGTAAGACGACCTCATCTCTACAATAAATAAATAAAATTAGCTGGGTGTAGTGGTGCACGCCTGTGGTTCCAGCTATTTGAAAGGCTGAGGCAGAAGGATCCCCTGAGCCCAGCAGGTCGAGGCTGCGGTGGCTGTGAGCATGCCACTGCACTCCAGCCTAGGGCGACAAAGTGAGACTGACTCAAAAAAAAAAAAAGGTATTTCTGATTTCTCCTTACACGTTAAGGAAGAAGTAAGGATGTCCCAAACAGTGTAGTTCTAGACCAAACTAGAGAAGTTGGTCTTGAAGATTCCCCAGGAGGTAGCATTACCAGTGTTTCGAAAGCTTCTGCATAGGCCTGGTGCGGTAGCTCATGCCTATAATCCCAGCAATTTGGGAGGCCGAGGTGAGAGGATTGCCTGAGCCCAAGGGTTCAAGACCAGCCTGGGCAACTTGGTGTGACCTCATCTCTACAATAAATCAAAAAATTAGCCGGGCGTGGTGGCATGTGCCTGTAGTTCCAGTTACTTGGAAGGCTGGGCAGACGGATCGCCAGAGCGCAGCAGTTCGAGGCTGTGGTGGCCGTGACTGTGCCAGTGTACTCCAGTCTGGGTGACAGAGTGAGACTCCAACTCAGAAAAAAAGAAAAAAAACTGGCAGTCAAATTTGAATTGATCAGGAAAAAAAGAAAAGAAAGCCATAAATGCCCTGCAGATTTTTTTTCTTCTTCTTCTTCTTGAGTTGGAGTCTCACTCTGTCACCCAGGCTGGAGTGCAGTGACACGCACACAGCCACTCCAGCGTCAACCTGCTGGGCTCAGGCGATCCTTCCGCCTCAGCCTTCCAAGTAGCTGGAACTGCCCTGCAGAACATAGATGTCATATGAGATTCTTATATTAATAAATTACATGGAGCCGGGCTCAGTGACTCAGCCTGTAATCCTGCGCCTTGGGAGGCTGAGGTGAGTGGATTGCCTGAGCCCGCGGGTTCGAGACCCGCCCGGGCAACTTGGCGAGACCTAATCTCTACAATAAATAAAAAATTAGCCGGGCATGGTAGGGCGCGCCTGTAATTTCAGCTACTTGGAAGGCTGAGGCAGAAGGATCGCCAGAGCCCAGCAGGTGGAGGCTGCGGTGGCCGGGAGCGTGCCGCTGCATTCCAGTCTGGGCGACAGAGTGAGACTCCAACTCAAAATAAATAAATAAATAAATTACATGGAATGTAGTGGAGCCTTTCTTTGGGACCATGGGACCACCACTTTCCCTGGCCCAGTGCTTCCTGGCTGCCACTTTTCCAGGCATACGGCCCTGCGTGGTGCATACCCATGTCTCCTGAATCATGGGATTGACTTTGGCTGGTGGGGCAACTGCAGCCACATCTGGGATCCACCTGCTCTTTGGCAGCCTTAACTTTGCTTTAGGGCCAAGCCACCCTCACTTCTCACTTCTTTTTTTCTTTTTTTTTTTGAGACAGGTGGTGCAGTCATAGCTCACTGTAACCTCAAACTCCTGGGCTCAAGCCAGCCTCCTGCCTCAGCCTCCTAAGTAGCTGGGACTACAGGTATGTGCCACCAGGCTCAATTAATTTTATTTTTAAAATCTTTTTGTAGAGACAGGGTCTTGCTATGTTGCCCTGACTGGTGTCAAAACCTTGGCCTCAAGCGATCCTCCAGCTTCAGCCTCCCAAAGTGCTGGGATTGCAGGCATGAACTACCGCGCCAGCCACTTCTTATTTATAAAAGGGTGAGACGTCCTGTCCCAGAATGGGGCTGAAGGATGCAGAGTCCTGTGCTTCAGCTATACCTGTGCTTGCTAGGGCAAAGTTTCTGGCACCCTGGAGTTTCAGGGTCTGCAATCTTGGGCTTGCACACTGGTTCAGGTTGGTGGTGATAGTTGTGTGGTATTCCAGCCACATCTCCAAGGGGCCAAGTACCTGTTCTTTTTTCTTTCTTTTTTTTTTTTTGGAGTCGGAGTCTCTGTCGCCCAAGCTGGAGTGCAGTGGCATGCTCATGGTCACTGCAGCCTCGACCCGCTGGACTCAGGCGATCTTTCTGCCTCAGCCTTCAAGTAACTGGAACTACAGGCGTGGGCCACCATACCTGGCTAATTTTTGTGATTTATTGTAGAGACAAGGTCTCACCAAGTTGCCCAGGTTGGTCTCAAAGCCCCGGGCTCAGGCAATCCTCTCATTTTGGCCTCCCAAAGTGCTGGGATTATAGGCTTGAGCCACCACTCCCGGCCTGTCCCCCAATTTCCATAGCTTTCTCTTCATCCTCTGGCGTATTTCTGGTCAAACCTGCCACCCACAGTCTCACATTTGATTCAATCTCTGTGTGACTATTATCATTGACTACAAAATACATACCAATTTCAAACAGCCTACTAGGTCCTCAAGATGTGAAACATCAGACTGGGATCCTGTTCTCAAGGAGCGTACAGTTTAGTTGGATAGAGAAAAAAAAAAACTGGCCGATATACCTATTAACCAAAGAAACAAAACAACAACATGACAGAGCTGAAGAAGGAAAGCAGGAAGAGGATTCATGCACAGATCCAGAAGCTGCAACAGAACTCTTTCTTCCAGGACTTCCGGGGTGTGTACTTGGTGCTGAACTAACTTCCACTTAGTGTCTACTAGTTTCTCCTCTATGAAGGGGATGTTAACACTGAATCATAGAATCTTAGAGCCAGTGGGGGGGGATCAGAAGTCATTTAATCCAACCTGCTCATTTTAAAAACTGACAATCTGAAGCCCGAAGATGTTAAGCAGCTTGGCCAAGGTCATGCAGCTAGTTTAGTAATGAAATTGGAACCATAAACCATATCTTCTGATAGCTGGTCCAGTGCACTTTCTGCTACTCCTTAAATTGATGGCATTTTCTAACTATAAGCTCAAATGATGGTTTATTCATTTTTTCCCCCCAGAAAGATCACGTGCCTGTGCTGGACACCTGACTTGGCACTGGAATTGCAAACATGAGTGATATGAAGCTACAATTCCAGAGAGCAAGTCAGGTCAACAAAGAAA
Source organism: Carlito syrichta (assembly GCF_000164805.1). NCBI lineage: Eukaryota > Metazoa > Chordata > Mammalia > Primates > Tarsiidae > Carlito > Carlito syrichta. Next base: position 203,037 of record NW_007246436.1, read on the forward strand.
TTATCCTTCACGCCTTCTTGAGGTAAATAAAATAAAATAAATTATCTTCCAAACTGAGACCCTTTGAAAAAACAAAAGGGTCTAATAATAGCTGCATGTGTACCTGAGGTGTAAACCAGGACTCAGTGCCATGATGAACATCGGGTCTGTCCAGGATATGTACACAGTCTTCAAAGGATGCTGCCAGGGCACAAAGGTGGGAGGGGTCACTTCTGCTCTGGGGGAAGAGTGTCTATCCACTCAGGAGAGGAGTCCTCAGGAAGCCACTGCTTGAACTGACTTCTTTTTTTTTGAGTTGGAGTTTCACTCTGTCGCCCAGACTGGAGTGCAGTGGCACGCTCCCAGCCACCGCAGCCTCAACCTGCTGGGCTCCGGCGATCCTTCCGCCTCAGCCTTCCAGGTAGCTGGAACTACAGGCGTGCACTACCACGCCCAGCTAATTTTTTGATTTATTGTAGAGACGAGGTCTCGCCAAGTTGCCCAGGCAGGTTTCGAACTCGCAGGCTCAGGCACTTCACTCACCTCAGTCTCCCAAAGTGCTGGGATGACAGGCTGAGCCACCAAGCCCGGCTTGAACTGACTTTAAAATCACTGGTTACTGGCCGGGCATGGTGGCTCATGCCTGTAATCCCAGCACTTTGAGAGGCAAAGGCGAGAGGATTGCCTGAATCCAGGGGTTCAAGACCAGTCTAGGCAATTTGGCGAGACCTTGTCTCTACAACAAATCAAAAAAATTAGCCGGGTGCAGTAGTACTCACCTGTGGTTCTGGCTACTTGGAAGGCTGAGGCCAAAGGATCACCGGAGCTAGCAGGTCAACGCTGGGGTGGCCATGAGTGTGCCACTGCACTCCAGCCTGGGCAACAGAGGGAGACTCCAAATCAAAAAAGAAAAAAAATTACTGGTTACTGGCCAGGTGTGGTGGCTCACACCTGTAATCCCAGCACTTTGGGAGGCCGAGGCATTCGAGACCAGCCTGGGCAATTTGGCAAGACCTTGACTCTACAATAAATAAAAAAAATTAGCCAGGCGTGGTAGCTGACCTGTGGTTCCAGCTACTTGGGAGGCTGGACCATGCAATGAACATGTCACCTTGCTCAAAGTATGACACTCTCAGGGTTTGGAGATGAGAATCCTTTCTTGGTGGGGCATGGTGGCTCATGCCTATAATCCCAACACTTTGGGAAGTGGAAGCAAGAGAACTGCCTGAGTCCAGGGGTTCGAGACCAGCCTGGGCAACTTGGTGAGCCCTCCCTCATCTCTACAACAAATCAAAAATTAGCCAGGCATGGTGGCACAGAAGGATTATCTGAGCCTAGCAGTTTGAGGCTGTGGTGGCCATGAGCGTATCACTGCACTCTAGACTGGGCAACAGAGTGAGACTCCAATTTAAAAAAAAAAAAAAAGAATCCTTTCTCATAGGTTGTTGTAATAGAACTAAATGAGTTAATATTCCTGTGCTAGAATGGCTTCTGAAACATAGTAAGTGAGTTTCTCAAATTGAGCTTACTGTTGATTTCCAGACTCGAGCACGACTGTCCTCCTCCATTCCAGTCCTCATAAAGCCAACAGCACCCTTCTCAGGGTCCCTCTGACAGCCTGTGCAAGTGTGACCCCACCCTCTTGGGCCCACCCCCTGCTGCTGAACATCTCATTTCAGGGGATGGCACAGCGGGCCAGTGGACCCCTCCCCCTTCCTCCTGGCCCACACATCCAGTGTGTGACCACACCCTGTCGAATGCGCCTCCTTTCCTGTTATCTCTTCTCTCCACGCCCCTTATTGCCCGAGACCATGGCCTGGATTTCTCTCACGAAATGGACAGAATACCTTTCCCAGTTTACCTGAGAAAACCACAGCAAATGAGTTATTAGATAAATTCTTTTCTGTTTTGTTTTTAGACCCAGAGTCTTTGCTATGTTGCCCAGGCTGGAGTGCAGTGACACAATCATGGCTCACTGCAGCTTGGAACACCTGGACTCAAGCAATCCTCCTTGCATTGGCCTCCCAAAGTGCTGGGGTTATAGGTGTAAGCCACTATGCCCAGCTTTATTAGGTAAATTCTATGAAGAAAATAGGAATGAGGAAGTGACATTAAAGCTGAGACTGTATGTTAAAAAGGAACATTTCAAACTGGGCTCGGTGGCTCAGCCTGTAATCCCGCGCCTTGGGAGGCTGAGGTGAGTGATTGCCTGAGCCCACGGGTTCGAGACC